>NW_005842026.1:2491563-2492043 GCF_000455745.1 Alligator sinensis | reverse complement strand
GCAGTACTCCAACTGCAGTCTGACCAGCGCCCGATAGAGGGGAAGTATCACCTCCTTGGACCTATTCGTCATGCATCTGCTGATGCATGATAAAGTGCCATTGGCTTTTCTGATGGCTTCGTCACACTGCCAACTCATGTTCATCTTGGAGTCCACTAGGACTCCAAGATCCCTTTCCACTTCCGTGCCACCCAGCAGGTCATTCCCTAGGCTGTAGGTGTGCTGGACATTTTTCCTCCCTAGGTGCAGCACTTTGCATTTCTCCTTGTTGAACCGCATTCTGTTGTTTTCTGCCCACTTGTCCAACCTGTCCAGATCTGCTTGCAGCTGTTCCCTGCCCTCCGGCATGTCCACTTCTCCCCATAGCTTTGTGTCATCTGCAAACCTGGACAGAGTACACTTCACTCCCTCATCCAAGTCGCTGATGAAGACATTGAAGAGTATCGGTCCAAGGACCGAGCCCTGAGGGACCCCACTGCC
>NW_005842026.1:2491170-2491449 GCF_000455745.1 Alligator sinensis | reverse complement strand
AGACTAGATTGGTCAGGCACGATCTGCCTGCCACGAACCCGTGCTGGTTTCCCCTCAGCATAATTTGTCCTGCCGGGCTCTCGCATATGTGAGCCTTGATAATTTTTTCAAAGACTTCGCCAAGGATGGAGGTGAGACTGACTGGCCTATAGTTGCCCGGGCCCTCCTTCCTCCCCTTCTTGAAAATGGGGACCACACTGGCCCTTTTCCAGTCCTCCAGGGCTTGGCCTGTGCACCACGAGCATTCAAATATTCCCGCCAGTGGCTCTGCAATGATGT
>NW_005842026.1:2485608-2491056 GCF_000455745.1 Alligator sinensis | reverse complement strand
ACTTGTCGTGCCCCTCACTTAGGAACACTGAGGCAAAGAACTCATTGAGGAGTTCAGCCTTGTCCCCCCTGTCCATCACCAATTGCTTCTGCCCATTTAGCAGGGGTCCTATTCCTCCCTGGACCTTCCTTTTACTCCCTATATATCTAAAAAACAATTTCTTGTTGCCCTTTACTTGGGATGCCATCCTCAGCTCCATGGTAGCTTTGGCCCATCTAACTGCCTCCCTACAAGCAAGAGCCGAGGAGGTATATTTTCGTCTTTGGTGATCTCTCCTTGTTTCCACTTTTTGTGTGCTCCCCTTTTGGCCCTTAGGCTGCCCTGGATTTCTGTGGTCAGCCAGGGAAGCCTCCTGGCCCCTTTCCCTCTTTTACCCCGCATGGGAATCGTCTCGCTTTGTGCCCAAAGGATCGACATGTGAGCCCCCTCTCCTCCCCTCACCACCAGAAGGGGTACACTTATTTAAACAGGTTGAAAAACCCTGGTCTAATCCTATTCTAGGCCAGGCACCATTCTGCAGGTCAAACCTGATAAATTTCCAGTCAATCAGTCTATGACCATCTAAAGCAGGGGTGGGCAAAATACGGCCCGTGGGCCAGATCTGGCCTGTGAGGCCATTCTATCTGACCTGTGGGACCCCTAAAAAATTTAGAAAATTAATATTTCTCTGTCTTTGGTTCCTGTCAAAAATGAGAGGAACCAGGGGCAGTAAGACCTAGGGGAAGCCCAGCAGGCTCCCACAACTGCAGGGCCTGCCTGGCCCGGCCCTGCCCCCACCCCCCCCAGCTGGAAGCCCCAGCAGGGGCTTCTGGTCTGGGACCACATGGCTGCCCTGGTGCTGGAACCTGAGGTAAGTGGAGGGGAAGGGAAGGAGCCAGGAGAAATCTGAGCACAGAGAAAAGCGGCCCCTCACCTGCCCCGTGGCCGCTGCTCCCTGCTGCAGCCACTTGCAGCCCGTGTGGGGCTGTCCTGAGCAGGCACAGGCAGCCCCAGGCATGCTGCAAGCAGCTGCAGCACAGGGCATGGGGCGGGGGTGGGGCTGCTTTTCCTGCACTCAGCACCAGCTTGTAACCTGCCCCCGCTGCCAGCCTGGGTCCCAAGCAGCTCCAGGCTTGCCCATCGGGGCTGCACCATGGCAACAGCTGCGGCCCCCCCACTTACTGTGCCGGCCAGTGTTTGCTGCTGCTGCCCACCCGGAGCTCGCGTGCTGGGCAGCCCAGAAGCGGCAGTGGCAAACACTGCCCGGCGCGGCAAGTGGGGGGGGCCGCAGCTGTTGCCATGGTGCAGCCCCGATGGGCAAGCCTGGAGCTGCTTGGGACCCAGGCTGGCAGCGGGGGCAGGTTACAAGCTGGTGCTGTGTGTGGGAAAAGTGGCCACTACCCTGCACCATGCCCAATGCCCCATGCTGGGGCTGCCTGTGCCTGTTCAAAGCAAAATGAGGGCAGGGGGTACATGGCAGGATGACCTGCTTGTGCCTCTTGCCCCCCAGCCCTGCAACAGGGGGTACATGGCAGAATGCCCTGCTTGTGCCCCTTGCCCCCCAGCCCTGCTACCGCCGCCCCCAGCCCTGCTCTTGACCCTTGCCTCCCACCCAAAGCCCCTGCCCCCCAGCCTGGGCTCTATAGCTGTCAGCAGCTACCCAGAACCCAGGCCAGCTGCAAACATCTGCTGCCTTTCCACCCCAGCCCTCACCTGTGCCTGCTCAGGACAGCCCGGTGCAGGCCGTGAGCAGCTGCAGCAGGGAGCGCCGGCCACGGAGCAGGGGAGGGGCCACTATTCTCTGCGCTCAGCACCAGCTCGTTCCCTGCCATGGAGCAGGGCATTGGGGCTGCATGCTGCCCCCCACCTGTACTATGGAGCTGGGTGGGCACTGGGAGTGAGTGGGTGCACGGGGCCCACACCAGTGTCCCATAGTGGCAGGGGCTCTATGGAGCCAGGCCAGCTCCCCCCTCTCCCTGCTGGGGCAGCCCAAACCAGCTCCACAGACCCCTGGCAGCCTGCGCCCCGCTCTGTGTCCCACCGGCGCTGGCCCTAAGACATTGGTTCCAAGATGGTGACCGGGGGTGGGGCACCTGTCAAGGGGCGGGGCTACCCATGCAGCCCTCGACAGCTTGCCAAAACTGGCTAAGTGGCCCTCCGCCTGAAATAATTGCCCACCCCTAATCTAAAGAAAGGGACAAGTCATTGAACCTTTTCTTTTCTGCAAAAGAAAAACAAAATACCATTGTTAACACCCTATTATGTTCAATTAGTTTTCTGTTCAACTGCACTTATTTTTAATTGCTTAAGCCTTTCTTGGTTTGACAATGGAGCAGTGATCTTTACTGTGCACTACCAGAGACATTCCTTCAATCCTCAAAACTACCTCACCTTCAATCTTGCTGTCTCAGGTGCTGCCATTCCCATTTTTCGAAGGGGCATTCATGGAACATTCTAGAGATGATGACTTTCTTATCACTTTGATATGAATTGGGCTAATGGATGAATGGAACAACTAAATTCTTGTGACACCTAATGAAAAAAGCAGGTTAGGAGTGTCATGTGGGTCAAAGGGTCAAAATGTAAAAATAAGTGCACTTGAGGGGGATACTGAGCAGAGTCTCTTGGACTGTACCCACTGGTCCTCAAATGCATCCAAGGAGCCAGTGGATGCTGCCCACTGGTGCTCTGCCCAGAAACGTGCACAGACAAGTGAGAGGAAAGTGGCCCTGCAGTCTCTGGGCACCTTCCTGGCCAGAGCCTCCTTCCTGGTCAAGTACAGGATCCACTTTGCCAGGGCCAGGAGGAGGTTGACCAGGAGGTCCCGGGTCTTGGTGGGGCCGTGGATGGGGTGGTCAAAAACAAAAGTGGTGACATTCAACCAGAACCTGTGGAGGTGGAGGGGCTGCAGCCTGGCACACTTGGGGGTCATGTGCGCTAAGGTCTCCCTCTGCCTGCAGAAGGGGCAGGAGACTGGGGTGTCCAGGAAGCCTGCCACATGCATGACCATGGTGACAGCTCCATAGAAGAGCTGCCAGCTAAGGACCCCAGTGCCCCAGAAGCTCCTGAGAGCGAGTAGTCCTGAGCTACTTGCCAGGGCAGCTTTTTATACTGCTGGGGCCAGCACAGGTGCTAGCCCTGGGCTCTAGCTTCCCCTGGCTGCAGATCCAGGAGGAGGCAGGCAGGCTTATTTTGCCCCATGTGACACAATTTGCCCCACACCAAAGTGCATGTCCGGGCATGTGCACTGAGGCAAAAAGCCCCGGTTCAAATTTGTACCGCTTCTATATGAGCTGCTGCAAGCGCACATGCTTGCATTTGTGGATGTGCCCACTGTATATTCTTATTCAATCTAGTGATGTTTTACATGACTCCACAATGACTAATGACTGTAATTGACACATGATGGAAAAGGATTTTCTCAATACAGGCAATTCTGCAGAAAATGTTTTCCTTTATATCTACCCCACTCTTAAGTGGGCACAAGACTGGAAAAGAGCAGGTGCCCATATCACAAACATAAGCAACGCAATGCTCTATCAACTTTGTGAGCTGTAAGCAAAAACTAAAGATAATAAATTTGAATGCCAAAATAACAAGACAGTGTGTTTGCAGCTATACCTGAATTTTTGGACAGTAAATGTTAAAATATGAAAATCATTAGAAAATGTCTCCATTAAATTGGACAAGCCAAAAGCTGAAGGAGAAAAAATTTCCTCCCAGAAGGAAGTTCCATTAATGATCTCCTTCACTTTTTGTAAATACTACAGTCTAGATTTTCATTTATGTTAAGAGAATATCTACATTGCCCTGCATGAGTTCTGGGACCTAGGCACATGCATCCCCAGGCCATGCCCCCACACCCCACGATGTACACACACATCTGACACTGAGTCTTGCTCTTGCCTTGGACCTTCGAGGACCATGCCCTGCCCCACTTTTTTCTGCAATAGTTTTTTTTTTTACTCCTGGAAATCCAGGGGTCTAATTTTGCCCCAGCACTGCAAATTTGCAGTGTGGGGAATGTTTTCTCCTTCCTGCATGCGTCTTTTGCAGTGTCTCAAAGGGCTTTGAGACGCTACAAGATGCACATGCACACTCGTGTGGATGAGCCCTATGAGTAAGCCACTGGGCATCCTATTCCTATTATTTTGTTTCTTGCATACTATATTTCTTTGATAGTCAAATGCTACCAATTAATGTGAAAAGGAATTAACTTACAAAAGGGCTGAGTTGCAGATGTGTGAAGACTCTTCTATACCAATGTATGCCCATTTTGAGACCCTTTTATACTTTTAGCCTAGAATAAATGGAAACCAGAAATAGTATGGTATGCAGAAATAGCAACTGTTAGGGGATAGAGATATGGGCCTAGTGACAAAAGAGAACCATAGATGATAGGAGATCCATGCGTTAGGGAAACAAAGTTTTTGTCAACAGGGAATCAATTTTGTTTTAAATAGCTGCTGCTTAAGCAACAATAAGAGTAACCGCCTATCCATATACAAGCCCAACTTCAAATTTTTGTATCAATTAATACAATCTATAAATGTTTCAAATAAAGGGAAGAGATCTGTTCACACTTAATGTGTTCAATTTTTCCAGACTTCAGTTATGCAACATGTGAGACTGATTATATCTAGGTAACACTTTCTGCTGTTTAGAAGTCCTATTGGGACTCCCATTGGGGAGCAGGAGCGAGGGGAGCAGGGTGCACGTGTGCCACCCACACGTGTACCTGCTTACCTCGGCGGAGGCGGCAGCAGCAGAGGAAACCAGTGGCGGGGGCAGCAACAGCTGATTCCCCCCTAAGGTAAGTGGGGTAGAGAGCGCAGCACAGCTAAGGCGGATCCGGAGGGGAAGCCCTTCGGCGACGCCTTAGCTCGCCCGGCAGGGAGCCGCGCGCGGGCAGCACGCGCAAACAGGCGCGCTCTGTAAGAGTGCGCCGGCGTTTGCGCTGGCGTTCGCGTAAGGCGGGCGCGAGGGAGCTGCACAGGGTAGCTCCTCCAGGGAGTAGGCAGCGGGCGCACCCCTGCAGTCATGGTGATGCAGACGAGGAGCGCAGCTGCCAGGGGCCCTGCCCAGGGGCTGCCGCCTACCACGGGCTCTTCTGAGGCCTCCACCCAGACGGAGCTCATGGTGGAGTTGGTGGCCCCTTGCCCCCCTGTCTGCGGAGGGTCTTGGCGGGGCCCTGGGCGGGGGTGGGGCCTGGTGGTCTCCCGGCCTGTCCCTCCTGTGCACGCCTTAGTGCCCTGGAGGAGCAGGTGGGTGAGCTCCAGGCTGTGGTGAGTAGGCTGAGGGGGATCAGGGAGGCAGAGGACGAAATTGATGCCTATTTCTGTTCTCTGCAGGCCCGGTCGCCCACGGTACAGCCCCCACAGGAGTCGCAGCCATCGCAGGAGTGGAAGATGGTGCCCAAATCTAGAGCTGCTAGGCGGAGAGCGGTGGAAGCCCCCCAGGTTCAGCTGG
>NW_005842026.1:2477878-2484711 GCF_000455745.1 Alligator sinensis | reverse complement strand
AAAAGGGGGGGGGGGGCACTTTATGTCAAGGAGCACTACACATCCTCTGCCAGCAGTATGGGGTCAGGGGAAGGGCGAGCTGAAGTGCTCTGGGTCAAGATCCAGGGGGGGCAAGGCGAGAGGGATTTGACGGTGGGGGTCTATTACAGACCCCCCAATCAGGAGGAGGAGCTGGACAGGGAATTTTCAGGCCAGCTTGCGGAGACACTAAAAGCAAGGGATGTAGTTGTCATGGGCGATTTTAATTACCCGGACATCTGCTGGGAGGAGCAGTCAGCCGGGACGGACCGCTCCAGGAGGTTCTTGGCCGAGTTGCAGGACCTCCACTTGATTCAGGAGGTGCACAGTCCCACCAGAGGAGATGCTCTGCTGGACCTGGTCCTGGCCGCAGGCGACGACCTGGTAAGAGGCCTCCAGGTTCTTGACCACCTGGGCAATAGTGATCATCGCGTGCTGGAATTCACCATCCAGCGTAGAGTGTCAAGGGCCCGCAGCAAGGTGGTGGCCCTAGACTTCAGGAGGGCCAACTTCAGTGAGATGAGGAGATTAGTGGGAGAGGAACTGGGGTCCTTGAGGGCAGAGGAACTCAGCGTCCAAGAGGAGTGGTCGTTCCTTAAGGAAACGATACTCGGGGCCCAAGGGGTGTCCATCCCGACAAGAAGCAAGGCGGGCAGGAGTGTCCAAAAGCCCCCCTGGCTCACCAAGGGTGTCCGGGAATGCCTGCTTGCCAAAAGGGTGGCGTACGCCCGGTGGAAGGGGGGTGTAATCTCCAAAGAGGAGTATACCTCCTCTGCTCGGGCCTGCAGGCGGGCTGTTAGGAAGGCCAAGGCGGAGATAGAGCTCGGATTAGCGTCCAGGATTAAGGATAACAAAAAGTCCTTTTTCAAATATATTGGGAGGATGAAGAAGGCGCCGGGTAATGTGGGGCCCCTGCAGGATATGCGGGGCAATCTGGTGGTTGCGTCAGAGGATAAAGCGGACCTCTTTAACCAATTCTTCACCTCCGTTTTCTTGTGCAGGGACCGGGACTTCCCTGCTGTGATAGAAGCCGGACGCGAGGGGATCGCCTTCAGACCTCAGGTTGGGGAGGACCGGGTTAGAGAGCTTCTGGAGGGGCTGGACGCGTTCAAGTCAGCGGGTCCGGATGCTCTCCACCCCAGGGTGCTGAGGGAGCTAGCTGGGGTTATTGCAGGGCCCCTGGCACGGCTCTACGAGCGATCGTGGTGCTTGGGCCAGGTGCCAGACGATTGGAAGGTAGCTAATGTGGTCCCCATCTTCAAAAAAGGGAAAAGGGAGGACCCGGGCAATTATAGGCCCGTCAGTCTTACCTCAATCCTGGGGAAACTCTTTGAGAAGATCATCAAGGAGCACATTTGTGATGGGCCGGCATCAGAAATGATGCTCAGGGGCAATCAGCATGGATTTATTAGGGGGAGATCATGTCAGACCAACCTGATTGCCTTTTATGATCAGGTCACAAAGGCCATGGACGCAGGTGTCGCGGTGGATGTAGTCTTTCTGGACTTCAGCAAGGCCTTTGACACCGTCTCTCACCCCATCCTAATTAATAAACTAGGCGACTGTGGCATAGATGCCTACACAGTCAGATGGATTGCAGATTGGCTGAAGGGTCGCACTCAGAGGGTGGTGGTGGATGGATCATACTCGACTTGGGGGGAGGTGGGTAGTGGAGTCCCCCAGGGCTCGGTCCTGGGGCCTGCGCTGTTCAATTTCTTCATCAGCGATCTTGATGTTGGGGTGGAAAGCAACCTGTTTAAATTCGCTGATGACACCAAAATTTGGGGGGAGGTGAGCACGCTAGCAGGGAGAGAGAGATTGCAGAAGGATCTGGATAGGTTACAGGGGTGGGCAAACAGGAACAGGATGTGTTTCAATACGGACAAGTGCAGGGTGCTGCACTTGGGTAGTAGGAACCAGCAGCACACTTATACGATGGGGAACTCCCTACTTGAGAGCACGGAGGCGGAAAGGGATCTTGGTGTCATTATTGACTCCAAGATGAACATGGGCCGACAATGCGAGGTCATGGTTGGCAGGGCTAACCGGACCTTGTCGTGCATCCACAGGTGCATCTCGAGTAGAGCCAGGGAGGTGATCCTCCCCCTCTATGCGACGCTGGTCAGGCCGCAGCTGGAGTATTGTGTCCAGTTCTGTGCGCCCCATTTCAGGAGGGATGTGGACAACATGGAGAGGGTCCAGAGGAGGGCCACCCGCATGATCCGGGGACAACAGAGCAGACCCTACAGTGAGAGACTGCGGGACCTGAACCTATTCAGCCTCCACAAGAGAAGGCTGAGGGGGGACCTGGTGACCGTCTATAAACTCACTAGGGGGAACCAGAAGGGTTTGGGGGAGACGCTGTTTCCCCTAGCCCCCGCTGGCATAACAAGGAGTAATGGGCACAAGTTGATGGAGAGGAGGTACAGATTGGACATCCGAAAAAACTACTTCACAGTTAGGGCGGCTAGGAGCTGGAACCAACTTCCAAGGGAGGTGGTGCTGGCCCCTACCCTGGGGATCTTTAAGAAGAGGCTGGATATCTACCTGGCTGGACTCATTTGAGTCCCGTTTTTTGTTTTTAGGGTTCTTTTGTTGTTCTCCCGCCCTGGCGGGGGGTTGGGCTAGAAGATCTATTAGGTCCCTTCCGACCCTAAAACTATGAAACTATGAAACTATTCTTTATTCTTAGCTCCATTATGGTTTCCTGTTATGGGTCCACGAAAAAAATTATTTGATCAAGTCACAAGACCATAAAGAGCACAGCTATTATCCAAAAGTACTGGATCATGGAACAAAATATTAAATGGTAACAGGAAATTCTTTACCTATAACCTGTAAGTTGCAATTAATTGAATGGTTGTTATGAATTTCTATCTTGGAACAATTGCAAGATTTAACAGCACAGAAAAACTAAAATATTCAGCAGCTGTTAACCTTATCTGAATTATTTCTGAAAATTTTTCATTTATGTTTTAAATTAGACTGGTCAACATTTCTTGGAGATGATTAGATATTTGATAGGCAAGGACTTTTTGGAGTGATATTTTTTATTGAACCAATTGTATAGTCAGAAAAAAGTTAGCTTTTGAATTAAGAATGTTTTGCATTCAGTACATTGTCTAACTTCATCCCAAATTAAATTTATTAATAAAAATATGCCAATAAAATTTATCACACAAAGAGACCAGAAGAACAGTTATTTGTATTTGAAAGCTTGTCTAAATTTATCCCAGCTATACAGTTGGTCCTTTCCCTGGACCCAAGACCTTGTAGTGGTGGAGAGGTTGGTGCATCCAAATGATCTTCAGAACTGACATCTGGAGTTTCTCACTCCTGGCAGGGGTCACCCATGACAAACAGACCTGAGGGGAGGTTCCAGACAAACCACAGTTCAACCTCAAGTCCTCAACAGCAGATCAGGTAGAAAAATATGTCTGCAGCAAAAAAAACCCTGCAGCAGCGCATGTGTAGATACTGCCCTGACTGGCTGGGGCACAAGAATGTTTCAGTGTAAGGGCTGCCTGGTGGTCAGCCCTGCACTGAATAACTCTCATGCCCCAGCCAGCCCATCCACAGTACATTGAGCCAGGGGGAGCAGCCCCAGGCTGGCAGGCTGGCCCACTAGGCTCCCTGCCAGCTTGGGCTGCTCCAAACCAGCTCAACGCGCTGTGCTTGCTCCCAGGCACATGTTCAAATGGCACAATAAGCTCTGGAGTTTATTCATGTGCATTAATTGCACATGTAGACCTGCCCCCAGATGAAGAAATCCAGCACATGATCCAGTGCACAAGTGCCTCCTTTGGGAAATTGCTTCAGCATGTCTTTATTGATCATGATCTCTGGAAAGGCACCAAGATCCAGGTCTACAATGCAGTCATCATCCCCACCCTCCCCCATGGATGTGAAACACGGGTGACCTACCACTGTCATCTCAAGACCCTAAAAAGGTATCACAAAGAATGCCTCCAGAAAATCCTCCACATCAAATTGAAAGATTGCCGCACAAACATTACTATCCTCACTGAAGCCAATTTTACCAGCATTGAGTTGGTGATCCTCAAGAACCAACTTCACTGGACAGGACACTGTGTGTGGATGTCTGACTCTCAACTCCCAAAACAAGTGCTCTGCTCCAAGCTAAGTAACAGCTTGAGATCTCACAGTGGCCAAAGGAAATGCTACTAGGACACATTGAAGGAATACCTGAAGAAAACAGATGCCAATATCAAGAGACGGGAGAAGCTGACTGCCAACTGACTCCAATAGTGCTGCAACCTCAGCCAAACGGCAGCCCATTTTAAGGTAAAGCATCTTGCCCTTGAAGCAGAGAAGAATGAGTAGAGGAAGGAAAAGGAGAGGAGCCTCAGCCTGAAGCCTAGTTTCCCTTGCAGATGGATCTGGGGCTCAAGGATTGGACTCTTATGCCCAGGGCCGGATTTAGGCTTAAACTACTTAAACTACAGTTTAGGGCCTCACAATATGAGGGACCTCTATATAAGAAGAAAAAAATGACTCAATATCAAGTTTTATAATAATCAGTTGGTAAATAAAGGAGATATGGGAAAATGACTCTCTAAGTGTAGACATTTTTGTTCCAATATGACAAAAATATACATACATTGGATTATTTTTATCATATTGGGCCTCTTAAACTGGACATATTTTAGGGCCTCAGCATGTCATAATCCAGCACTTCTTATGCTATCTCAATATCCATTGGCGAGCCATCATAGAGATCATTCTTGAATCAAGGGACTGCTGGCCACTATACAGTTGGTGCTATCTCTATATAATATGTATAGTGAAAGTTATTAATTGTGAAACAAGTTTTCCCTTGCACATTTAAAGTAATCCTGTAATTAGTCTTTTGCTTTCTAAGCCTCTTTTCTCAACCAGTAGAATATGAGCAAATAACCAAGACCAGTCAAGTGTCTTTGAAGGGATCCAAATACTTCTGCACAGTATTTAATGATTCTACTCACCTGAGAGAGAGAATACTTTCTTTAATTTTTATTAATAATGCCTAAGGCTTTGTTTAAAATATTTTTGTGAGAGTAGGAAAGCAGAAATATTTCCAAAAGTTAAAGTAATTCTAGAGTTGTACTATTGAAACTATAAACACCACATTTGTGACACTCTCAAGCTATTTTTCTCTCAAAGGTGTCACTTGTAATTTGTGTTTCCTGTCTCCTGGCATGGTCTCCTTATGCCGCAATCTCCATGCAGTCAGCAACTAGGTTTCAAATGCCAGAACTCACCAATATCCTAGCTGGCCCGTTTGCCCAATCTGCCAGTTTTTGCAACCCATTCATCTACAGTGGCATTAGCTCTAAATTCCATGAGGACATCAGAGGCCTGTTCCAAAATCTCAGCAAAGCGAGGATTTAGACTCAGAAATGCCAGTATTGATGTTTGATCAAAGAAAGGAGCCAGCTGCCTTCCCAAAGCCACAGAAATATTTTGTGTCCAAAGTTCCTGAGGCTGAAACACCAGGGTTAGAAATGGATCAGTGCAGGGAGACAATCTTTTGGCGCAGAAAGACCCAGCATAATGTTCTCCTGTTTCTAATAAACTTACCACTTTAGGAGTACAAACAATTCAAAGAAAAGAAAGTGAATCCAACCAACTTTGATCTGGAGAAGCTGAAATAAGGGCTGGTTTTTCTGAAGATTAAATTTCCATAGCAAGGGACCTTTGTGCCCCTCTCCTCACCAGTCTGCTAATATTTCACATATGTTTAAAACTGTTTATGAACACAGTTTCACAATATCTTGAAAAAATAAGGACTTGAGGTCAGTCCATAAGACACATTTCTTGGAGGGTAGTTTTCTTCTTTTAATTAAACCACCATATGAAAACTTTTGGCTAAAAAAAAATGCTATTTCTTTACCCCTGATAATTTGCCATCATCAGTGTGTGTCCCGTATGTTGGCCCAAACAGACAGGTTGTTTTACTCTATTCCCTTCTTTTTCCTGGAGGTTTGATTATACATTGCTTTTAAATACAGGCCTTTATTACTTAGTCTTGGCACTGTGTGCTAAAAAAGCCCACCTAAATGAGTAACTATTGGCTATATCAAAGTCCTTTATGTTATAAATTACCTAGGTTTATCTATATGTTGTACCACTCCAGCTGTAAGATTTTCAGTAACCAAAAAACAAATATCAGTTGTTACTACTAGCCTCATGTCTCATAAAGATTCTGATCACCAGTATGTATTATGCTACTTTAAAATATGACTATAAGGCATCTCTGAACTGCTACTACTAGAAACCCATAAACTGTAGTATTGAAGACTCAGCCTCAGCCTTTGGAATGTGTAAACACTAATATCTAATTGAAGCAGTTTGAGGCTGAACAGATCAATTGAGAAATCAGTAGAGTAGAAGAAAGCAAAATGTTCGGTAAGGCCTGGAGTCGCATTCTCTGGTTCAGGTCTTGACAGATAACCTACTTGCACTCACTCTGCTTGCTCCTGCTGTCTGAAGGACCTGGGTAAGTTTAATGAGAAGGGGCATAGAGACTTATGAGACCTTTGCATGCCACCAGGCTGCAGCAAGAGCCATAGTAAAACAATCTCAGCAACCTCACCATAACTTATTCTGAAGCCCAGAACTTCTATAGCACCAACAGCTCTCTTCCTAGTCCTGCACCAGCACACAGATTTTGGAAAAGGAAACAGTGTTGAGGTTGTTTAAGTTGAATATGCAGCATTCCTCCTGCACTAGCTGGTTGCTGCTACAACCTCCTGCATCTTATTTAAGCTCCTGGAATGGCTGGGGGGGGGGGGGGGAAAGAATATAATGGGGGG
>NW_005842026.1:2473417-2477570 GCF_000455745.1 Alligator sinensis | reverse complement strand
GGTGGGGGGGGGGGGGTAAAAGTAATCTAATGGGGTGGCAGGGGAGAGGGGTCATACCCTTTCCTTGCAAGTTCCAAGAGCTCTAGCCTCCCAGTGACTAGAAAAACTGTCAGAGTAGAATACAAGTTTTCAAGATCAGTCTTTGTCTGTTTGAACAAAAAAAAGTTTTTTAAAAAATTACTTTTTTTTTCTATAGTCCCAGCAGCTTCAATCTTAATAGGAAACATAGAGGCTTCTTGCAATAGCATGTGAAATATTCTATCCACTGGAAATAAATGAAGTGTGACAAGTTTGTTGAAAATTTTAGCCAAGTCAAGTACAGAATTAGGAAGAAAACAAATTCTCTAGCCCTATGCTGCTAGAAAGATTCAGTTACTCATGGCCGGAAGCACAAGGAGGAAGTGTCAGCTCAGGCAATGTAGCCAGATTCCCAAGTCCACCTGGAGAATGGGGGTCATGTATGCATATAGATTCCTGTGTGGATCCGATTACAGCTTATAGCACTAACAATGAAAATCTAAAAATTAGGGGTGCCTATACATGTGCAGCAAGGCTGCTCCAACATGCTGTAATTACAGTGTGTCAGAGCAGACTTGATTAATCAAGCTTTAATTCAGCAAGCCTTAGTTAAAGTGCCCCTTGTTGCCATTTTTCAGTGCAAGGATGCTGATACATGTAATGCTCTGGGCACTCTCAGAGCTGCTCTAATTAAAGCTCCCTTCCCTACCACTCCCAGAGCATGTGTATAAATGCCCCAGGTAGGTGTCCTTTTATATCCTTCTTTTGCTCATTCCTGGTTTCCCTAAGATTTTGCAACTAAGAAACTTCAATACATAATTGTATTGAAGGGTTACATCATTTGTAGCAATGACAGATATTCCATAAATTTAATACCATATTTACCCAAATCCAAGATTAATTTGAATTTATAACGCATGCCCCCACCATAGTTAAATTGTATACATGGAAAATTATAAATTTGTTATAATTTCCCATGGATAGAATCTGATTGGTAGAAGGTCATCTTATATTCATCCCCACCACTACTGTGGTGAGAAAAGAAGCCGGGGGGTGAGGGGGCCAGACCTCTCCCAATTTTCCTCTGACACATTGCCCCCCAGCTCCTCTTGTCACCTGTACCTGCCCCCCTGTGCCTCACCCCTGTGATCTGTCCCCACCCATGTCTGCCCTCCAAGCCCCTACACCTCCCCTGCACCACTTAGCTTCTGCTTCTCTGCTCTGTTCCAGCTGTGATGCAGTCAGTGGCAGCAGCCCCTGCCTGACCCCACACTGCCCAGCCAGGGAGAAGCAGTGGTGGCAGCTCTGTACTAGACAGGTCAGAGCTGGAAGGGCCAAAGCCGGAGCAGAAATAACACTTGTTTTTCAAAGAGGTTAGTATGTTGCGTGTGTTCGTGTTTATAATTAGAGAAATATGTTGCCGTCTGTCTATGAGCTGCTTTACTTGCTGTGCTTTCAATGTGTCAGTTGCTTTTAGTGTGCTTTTAAGTGTAGGAAAACCTAGGTAATACTGAGAATGAGGCAAGAAATAATTTGATACTGTTTGATATGCAATCATTTGCCTTGTTAACTCCCATTAACCTTCACTGGTAGTTGGGTATTATGAGATATGCCTGAAGTAAAATATAATTACCGTTCACTGAATTACTTTTTTTAAACAAGAATTTTGTGTAACTCAAGTTTTCTTTTTCATTACCCAAGCATGATTGGAATTATACTGTCTAAAAAGCCTCTGGCTGGAACAACACATCTAATTTCCAGTTTTCATAGATGCGGTTATTTCTCAAAGCTTGATGTGGCCAACGCTTTTATAATCAGTCTGTAAACTCAGCCACTTTAGAGTCAATATGCTCTTTTCATCAGAAGTAAGAGTCACAAGAGACTCTCTCTGACTTGAAGAACTCTCTAAATGTCAAAGCTTATCTCAGTTGTGTTTTTAACAAACAAGTCTTTAGTCCTATTTTTACAGAATACAGGAACTTATATTGAAAATGTAACTGGCTACTCGGGTTGAAAGTTTGCCTTGAGGTTTTCCTAAAACTTACCTTCTGCATCTATTTCTAATTTGGTCTCTAGTGTTTATGAAACTGATTTTGTATGTATGTATGTATGGGAGCACAGGGGGAAGAAGCTTCACAGACTACCTGAGAGTTGCATAGGGAAGTCTCAGTATAAGCTTCCAGTTGATTGAGTCGTTTCCTCTGCATCTTTTCCACCAAATGTTGATGTCCTTCTAGCCCTAGGGTGGGTATTGCATTAGTACAGTTGTGCTCAACCTCCCATTCCCATGGGCCAGATGAATGGTATGGGACTGGTCAGAGGGCCAGATCCAGCATGGGGTCAGCACACAGGGTCAGTACCCAGGTGTGATCTGGCACACTGGTCCAGCCCCACATGCTGAAACTGGCCACTGAGTGACCCCGTGCATCAGCCCAATCTGGTGTGGGAGGGCCATGTCATCCAGCCCTCAGGGCTCCCCATGGATCTAGAAAATTGAGCAGCAGAGGAGTGGTGGCAGTATTAATTGCTGCAACCACCACTCCCCCACTGCCAAGTTTTTGGACCCACAAGGAGGTCTGAGAGCCAGATGACATAGCCCCCTGGCAGACTCAGTCCATAAGCCAGAGGTTGAGCACCACTGCATTCATGTGAAGCGCTGGATTGTAAAAGTTTTGTGCATAGACAATAGGACCTAGAGAGAGGAACAGCACTAATAGAAAAAGCAGGGAAAGAAATGGTCCTAAACTCTAAGGTGTTCTGATCCTGGAAGCTGTTCCACAAGTTATTTATGCCTCCATGGAGCCCCAACGAATTCTGTACAGGCAAACGTTTCTGCACATATGGAACAACTTCCAGGACTGGGGTCTACGTGCAGGCAGTTAATTCTCAGTCAGCTGACTGCAGCTGCTCTGCAACTGCAATGGGTGTTTGACCTGAGCCAAAGACTGTAGGATTTGGAGTAAAATTCAGCTTGCTGTTGAAAGGAACATTGACATTGTTGGTCATTCTGGATTTTAGAGTTAAATGATTGGAAGGACAAAAAAGCCTTAATATTATCTAGCATAACACACACAGCCATCTGGCAGCAAATAACCTGCTCCAGGTTCACCTTCTTGTTTCCATAAGTCATGAGGTTTTTTTAACCCTGACGTTTTGGTGCAGCTCATCTCTGCATGAGTACGGTGTAAGTAATGTTTTAATTCAACCGAGAGTTCCATTGTTGTTGCACAGAGCAGGTACGTGACTGATGTGTCTCAAAAAACGATACAATATTCTTGACACAGGAAACTTTTCCCTTCAATAACAGAAAAGGACCCTATTCTCCTGGAATGAAATGCAGGGTATTTAACAAGGTTTAACCAGAAGGGGGGAAAAAACAGCCCCATCCTAGAACAATGCATCTATTATAGCCTTGTTTTTCAGCAGATGTTTTGAGGTGACACTGAACAGCTTAGTAGCTGGGTGTTCTGTTTTAAAGATCATGCTGTGAGTCGTTCCGGAACAGAGCTATTTTGGCTACACGAGGCTTTTAAATTATCATTTTTAAAATATACTTAAGATGTTAAACTATGTTGCTGAGGACTTTTGTTTAAGGAAAGAAGGTAACTTCTGAAAGCAAAACATGTCTTATTTCAACAGGCTGAATAAACAGCACTAACCTTATCTGTTTTTCATGCATCGCTCTGCAACCTTAGTGAAATAATGTATTTCACTTGAATTCAAAACCAACTTTTCTAGGATGCAGAATAGAAGCTTTACATTTGTGAAAATATTTTTGCAACAATCAGGTGTCTGAATGGGCTTCCTGTTTGACGAGCATTCATGACGTGAATAATGATGCTGTGAACTCTATTCGACCTCTATATAGTCTTCATTTTTAATCAGGCCTGTGCTTGAAGAAATGGCATGGTTCATAATGGAAATCTATCTTACCCACATAGGGTGCACTCAGACAAGTGTGGTCATGCGGTATGTGGCGCTGCAAACACATTTGCAGTGCCACATACCATGCAGTCCAGTGTTCTCTGCATTGCAAGGGCATGCTGTCTGAGCATGTGCTATGCTGGGGTTTTTTCCACAGTTTTTTTCAACTCCTGGGTATCCAGGGGTCAAAAAGAACTGTAGGGCAAAAAAT
>NW_005842026.1:2458956-2473386 GCF_000455745.1 Alligator sinensis | reverse complement strand
TGCAATGCACACTTGGCCAGCGTGCGCTGCTGAAAAGTGGAGCCAGGCTACCCAGAGCCGTACAGTGACTGCCAGCCAGGCTCTGCATGGCAGAATCACCACAGCTGCAGCCCTGAGAGGCCCCCAGGACCCCAGATAAGGCTGCTGGGGCTAGCACAGTGCTGGCCCCAGCCTCCCCTACCCTAACTGGGGCAACTTGCCACACGCCAAAGTGTGCATGGCATAGGCGTTCCTCAGGGACAAGTAGCAACAGCACAAGGTGCGCCACCACTACAAGTCCCTGGAGAGTCAAATATCCACGCACATCTGGACACGCTCATAAGGTTGAATGTTACCCCCAAAGCCTAAATAAATGGATATTACATGGGGGAAATACAGGGTGAGACTTGAGAAGACAGGATGCGCCCAATTGGGCACCAGGCCATGAGGCAGTTGTACAATCAAGCTAAGTGGAGACAGTCAAAAAGCCCAAGGCTTAATTGATTCAGCCTTTGCAGGTTAGTCTAAGCTTCAAATATTAAACCAATAAGCAAATGAACAGACATTCACTGTTGATTCAGGAAATGCAGCCACGTGCTTGCAGTGGCTCGAGCCAGAAGCCAGGGACACTAGAGCATGGGTCTCTGGCATGTAGCCAGCATGAGCTGTATGTTTGCTTCCTCTTCCTGTTGTCCCCATAGTCCCTGGGATTTCAGTCCACAATCACAGCAGCAAGACTCTGCTGGGTTGCTCATCATTTCCTCTTCCTGCTTCCAGGTGCCTCTGGGATTTGTAGTCCACAATCACAGCCAGCACTAAGTAAGCAGGGCAGGGAAGGGCAGCTTTGTACTTGGGAGAAGGTGAGTTTAACCCTCCTCTGGTCCCAGACTCCAGCCGAGGTTTGCCTGGGTGGGAGTAGTGATTCAGCCAGTGAGCTAGCCCTCACTGCTCCAGCTAAGGTGCAGAGGGGTGGGGTCAGCCCTGCTATCTGAAGAAGACATCACAGTGTAGCCTACAGCTGCAAAGCATGCTGGGTTGCTGGGAGTCTGATTTAACTTGAACCTGGAAGGGCTCTGGGACAGAAGTTTCATAAAACAGTTTGACCTAAATCAGTTAAGTCTGATACTACATTCAACCACATTTATCTTAAACCCGTTTCAGCCATTTTGATACTGATTTATGTGTACTGACCTTCTGTTCTATTACAGGTTTAAATTGGTTTCTGATCATTTAAACTGGTTAATGAGTAACTTCTGTCCTTAGCCCCTCTGTCTAGTCACTACTGCACCCCTTAGGGCTTGTTATGTTACAAATACAGGAAAGCCACCAGAAAATGCACCCAATTATGCAACTTCTGGCAGCTCTACTACAGCAGGGCCAGCAAGGTGCACAGAAGACCTGAGAGACACCAGCTGTTAGAAGGCCCCTGGCAGCCCACAGAAAGTATAAGCATGTTTTTTGGCAGCTTCCCTGTGGCAGCAGCAGCTTTCTATCACTGCCACAGCTGGTGTTGCTCTGGTGACAGAAGGAAGGGGTTCTTCCATTACAAGACAGCTGTGAGTGTGGGTGCATTTGCACTGTTTTGCTGGAAACCCACCCCCCACAGCCAAACCATGTAGTGTGGACCTGACCTTCTTCTGTAGAAGGGAGCCTTCATCACCTCCTCCTCCCCACCCGCATAGGGCTTGAGGGCGGTAGAACCGGACAGTTCAGAGCCCAGGGATCATTACTACTGCTGCACCCATAGCTCAAGCAGACAGCAGCAGGGCATATTGTCTCTCCCTGAGCCACTTTTATTCTCCAGACAGCAGCGCTGAAGTGTTTCCAGTGTTTTTTGGGCCTAGCACATCCTGGGTGAAGGAGGGGAACAAACCCCTTATGCTTTAGCACAGCCAGTGCTTTTGCAGGGTGAAACCAAACAGCTTAATTTTGATTCTAACTCCAGGATAAGCAACAGTTGATTCATGAATATTCAAATACACACCCTGTGTAGTATTTAAAATGCAAGTATCTGTTTACTAAGAAAATTGCTTAAGGCTAGAGGTGCAGCAACTATTTTTTGTCCCTAGTAAACACTAGGAAAAGAGCCCTTTCAAGTTTATCCTTCTGTTGGCCCAGGGGATATTGTTCTTCATTGTGAGACTGAATGTACCCATTTGTATCAGTGATAAACATGTCCTAATACTGACCTAGCTGAAAAATCATAGCCAGGAATGACAGGAGTGTTTGTGAAGATACTTAGCGGCTTATGTGGAATCCTAAAAATAATGCAGTGGGTTTCTTAACAGCTCCAGTAACAATATTCCTTTAGTTCAAACATAGAAAATGCCAAACTCAATTTATTTTTAAAAATTGTGAATGAGCCCATAATCAGTTTTTAAAAATTATTCAAAAATATTTTGAAAAAAGAAGTTTCAGAATGATATATTTGAGGTCTGTTGTATTTTTAGTGAGATAATTTTAACATATAAACTATTTTTTCATTTTCAAGCAATCAGTTTATTCTATTCCTCAATATTTTTGTCCCGTCTTGTCAGAAATGATAAAAGCAATTTGGGAATAAAACAAGTGCACCAATTTATTTTCTAAATCTGCACTTTTTATAATAGATTTCCATTGTAAATAATTGTGAAGATATGAACACATACAAGCAAGGATTTATGCATGGATCCATGAATACAGCATTTTTTTTAACTATGTTACCTTAATAATATATACCTTAACCACTGCAAATCATATATCCATTTTATGCATTTCTTTTCATTGTCACGGAGGCCCCTGGCACACATTCATTTAATGACATGATAGGATCTGATCCCCAATCCCAACAATCTCACCTCCTGCTATGCCACACATGCATGGCATGTGTGCCATTACTACTTGGCGGTGCAGGGAAAGTCTGGGATCATATTTAATTTTGGACTCCCCCAGCCCCAATTACTTGAAAGCTGGGTCTCCCAACTGTGCATGTGTTACTGATGACAGCCCTGGGTCCAGTTACCTGGGTTTGGGGATTAGAGGCTCCTGATGCAGGCAGCCAAAGGGCTTCCCCCACAGGGATTTTAATCTCATTTCCTCGCAGCTCCAGCAGGGCTCTGGGGCAGGAGAAGCCTTTTGGCTACCCCTGCCTGTGACCTCTGATTCTTCCCTCTCCCCCACCACACCCTTGCCCTCCCTTCTTCCCTCCTTCTCCCCCATACTTTTTCCCCTTCCCCCAGCAGTCCTGGGCGCACTTGGAAAATCAGACAGCACCACTCCTCTAGGTGCTTACAAATTGACTGTTTAGCGATATGGTCTTTCTATGTATCAAAGTTACTGGTCTGTCATCCCCCACGTCGTCCTCCCCTTGTTCTGAAGAGGGGCACTGTATTGCCATTGTAGCCTTCTAGGACTTACCTGATTTCCCAGAATTTTAAAGATCATAGCCAGTGACTCTGAAATTACTTCAGTGAACTCCTTGAGTACTCTAAGATGAATCTCATCAGGCCTTGCTTATTTGAAGCCTATTTGAAATCTATTTAAGTAATCTCTACGTTGTTCTTTTCCTATTAAAGACTGAGAACCTGCACCCCTCCTATGATGCTAGTTGTGCTTGTCATTCTGAGAGTTGACCTTTTTGTGATGAATGAATGATAAAAAGATATTAAAACTTCCAGCAATCTTCACATTGCCCATTATTCATTTCCCCTCCCCATTTAGTGAAGGATGTTTGATTTTTTTGGTCTTCCTCTTCTAACATATTTCATAGGATCATAGGAAAGTAGGATTGGAAGGGACCTTATGAGGTCATCTATCCTAGCCCCTTGCTCAAGGCAGAATCATCATTGATTAGACCATCCCAGCCAAAGTGTTTATGTAACCTGCTTTTGAAAACTTCCGAAGGTGAAGATTTCACAGTTTCTCTAAGTCACCTGTTCCAATGTTTGTCCACCCTCATATTCAGAAAGTTCCTCCTAATCTCCAATTTAAATTCCATCTACTGAATTTTAAGGCCATTGGTCCTAGTCCTGTCCTATAGCCACAGAGAAGTGTCTCCATTCCTTCTGTAATCACCCTTCAGATATATGAAGACTTATCAAATCCCCTTTCATTCTTTTCTTCTCCAAACTAAATAACCCTAGTTCTTTCAGCCTTTCTTCATAAGTGTTGCCACCTGGGCCCCTAATCATTTTTGTTGCTCCATGCTGGACTCTTTCAAACTGTCCACATTGAAGTGTGGGGCATCAAATTGGACACAGTACTCCAGGTGAGGCCTTACCAGTGGTGAACAGAGCAGAAGACTCACTTACCTTGATTTGCAAATGACTCTTCTGTTAATTCAACCCAGTATGCTCTTGGCTTTTTTTGCAACAAGAGCATACTGTTGGCTTATATTCAGCTTATGGTCTACTGTAACCCCTAGGTCTTTTTCTACCGTACTGAAGCCTAGCCAGTCTGTATTTGTGCACACAATTATTTCATCTCAAGTGCATCACTAGACCTTGTTGAATCTCATCTGATTGATTGAGCACCCAACTTGGTGTCTGCAAATTTGCTCAGTATGAACTCAATCCCATCATCCAACCTATTAATCAAGATAATATTCAATACTGGACCCAGGAAAGACCCCTTGAAACTGCCTCCTAACTAGACAACATCTATAGAAAGATTTCTGTTATTGTATATGTCCTTTGTTAGCTGTATATCAATTTGCATCTTGACCTTCCTGGGTTTGCCCTCACATTCTCATACTATAATTTAACTATGTCAACATGAGGGGATTGCACTGGTTTTACTACTTCAGTTTAGAAACCAGTATATTTAAACTGGTTTATTTTATGTGTATCCTTTGAAGCAGGATTTTCAAAAGAGCATACTGGTGCTAGGAGCCTCAGTTCCATAGGCCCGTTTCCAAATCCCAACCCAATTTATAACGGTGCCTGCTGTTGTCCTTCAGGTTTTAATCTGTATGTGTGGAACACCGCAGCAGGGGAAATGCCAGAGAGTGTCTAGTGTTTCTCAAAGAAAAAAAATAACATGAATGTACTTTTTAGTCATGATCTACAGTTCTAGCTTTTACCCCTATCTGGCTGCAGTCATTTCTGATTTCTAGAAAATTAAAATTAAGAAGCTTAGTGAAACTATGCTTGTATTGACCTTGAGCACCAAGCATCCTTTCCTTATTTCCTTTAGACAGATCCTTCCACAATCTTCTCATTTTCTGTCCTGATTCCTTCCATTTCTGTCCGTTCCTCAATTACCTTTTTCACACAAATTTAATTTCTCATTTACAATCCTTCAGTTTTCAATCACGCATTTAAAATGGACAAACTGCAGTCAAAACAAGGATCACAATACAAAAACAAAAGCAGTGCAAAAAAAGAATTTTTTTAAAAACTTTGCTTTGTTCAGATTTACCCTGGTGTCCAAATGACAGCTGTTCCTTCCAAGAGGAAGAACCCTGACTTTAGGGAAGAAGCCAAGGTATTTTAACTTGATCTATCAAAACAGTTTCGAATGACTGTTGTAGCATGAAATTTACCAATAGAAAGCATCGTAATGTGATTTCTGCCTTTAAATATGTGTTGTAAGTATGAAGAGATTAAGGGGTTTTATACTGTTAGGCAGAATCACAGTATCCCATTTGTTTTTTAAAATGTTGTCTGAAAACGAGATCATCTTATTTGTTGTTGAGCCAAGAGGCTGTGCTCCATGTTAGAGGAGATGGCTGCTCATTTCAATGAAACTGTTTATGTCGTTAAATTTATGTGCATTTGGTGTGGCAAGTATAAATGGGTTCCACTGTATTTCTAGATCTTATGAGGTTACCACCTGAATCATGCATCTCAGAAATGAAGTATAGTGTCTTGGAGTGCTAGGAGAGTAAATAGTTTTGTTACCGATATTGGTTTCTTTTTGACCACAACATTTATAGGCGAATAAAGAAATTGATTCATAAGCAAAAAATAAATTAAAAATCCTAATGAATCTGAGAGACTATTTGGCAGCCTTGGGGTTTTTTTCAACCCCCCTAAGTATTGGAAAACCAGGAAATTCAGAGGTAAGATTACACTTTAAAATTCCAACCACTAAAAAGCAGCCAAAAGTTCAGATCATACAAACTCTGCTCTGTCCCTTGCACTGGTCATTGCACGTGTTGCAATGCAGATAGGGACGTTTTGTTGAAGAACTAAATAAAGGAAATGTTGGTAAGATCACATCCACTGCCTGCAACTATAAATGCCATAAATGTACTGATGTCCCAGATTTTGCCTGTGCACCTGAGGAACTCTAAGAGGCATAGCTTTGTTTTGTATGTACATGTCTGTGTAATGTGTGCACATGGAATGGTAACCCCCTCATTTCTGGACAGGCCTTTGAGCAGATGTACCTCTTCTTTATCTGCTACTTGTCTGTACTAAGCCTTAATGAATTAAAACTTGAACAACCATGTAATTTTCAGGAATTGTCATAAATGCAAGTAGAGACTTGAATCTAGACCTCTTATATTCCCAGTGAGTGCCCCACTCCCGGCCAGGCTTGGAAGGTAGCCTCAATCATGGAGAGACTATACACTCTCTCCATCTTCCTCTCCCCTTGCCCCCTTCCTAATCTCAACTTTCAAAAGGTCATTTGCCCTGTACTAGAATGAAAAAAATAGTCAAAGCCTCTGAATTTTTCATCATTTTTTTTTCTGGACAGACCTTATTAAAAAGTCTTGGCCAGGAGAAAAGGAAATAAAAATCTAAAAGGGAAGTGTAAAGTGTGATCCAGGCTGATTTTGATTTTAGTATTAAGACACTACTGTACACTATTCAAATGACAG
Source organism: Alligator sinensis (assembly GCF_000455745.1). Taxonomy (NCBI): domain Eukaryota; kingdom Metazoa; phylum Chordata; order Crocodylia; family Alligatoridae; genus Alligator; species Alligator sinensis. The sequence goes on along the minus strand of NW_005842026.1, from coordinate 2,466,602 downwards.
ATTTGATTGATTATTAAAACTCTAAGTTAGGATATATAACCATACAGGCAGCTTACTTTTTGGATTCCTTCTTAGAATTTATAAGGAGTTGTTATTTATGTATTAATTAAATTATTTGTCTATGTGATAATTTAATTCCAATCTAAAATTAAGACTAGGTGCATATTGGATGCGAATTTGATAGATGCTACACGTCATCTCAATTGACCAAGTAAAGTTGATGTTATTTTATCCTGGTTTTGTAGTCGCACTGATTCAATAGAACTGTTTTTTATATGTATCTATTCCCTGGGTAATGGCATAGGGGAAAAAGTAAGTTTGATAAATACTAAATGTACATATTTTCTAATGTGTGCCTGAATTAGTGGGTTGACTAGGATGAAAGAGGCAAGCAACTAGTTTACTGCCTGATCTTTTATTGTCTACACCCAAAAAAGAATATACACACTTATCCCCAGGCCCATCTGGTTGCCTGTTCCTGCAGGACACAACTTCTCACTTGTCTTTTGATGCAAGAGGCCCAATGTATAGAAGGGGTAATCACATCAGCTGCAGGTCCCTCTGGGGGACTTCCTGCATTCTCTCCTACTTTTCCTCTGATCAAGCCCATAAATATACACTGTTGAAGTCAACAAACATCTGATTGGCCAGTTTCAATTTTCTGGTCTTTCTGGGAACCCCTGGAACAGCCTAACCCAGTTTGTAGTGATCCTGGAAGGTATCCATTAGCCAAATGCATGTCCTTGTGGAACTGCAGTGTCTGAGAGGAAAGATGTTTTTATTACTTCCCTTACTAGCCTAGACTGTCATCGTCTTACTTTTCTGCTTTTCCTCCTCTTACATGGTTGAACTAACAAAGTCACACCCACGTATGTGCCTTCTCATAGTTTCATAGTGTCACAACCCAAGGGTGTGATTTTGTGTGCGCGCGCTTCGGCACTGCTAAATTATTTCCCGCCACGAGGAGCTTTCTTTGCAGGGTGCATTTCTCAGTTGCAAAGAGAAAACCCTGGTGCAAAGAAGTTCCCGCCACCCGCATGCAAATTTATGTCCCACTATTGGCCAGTTCTAAATTATTCCTACGTGGCGGCTAGTGATTGGCTTGCTAGCCGTATAAGAGGCTTGAGTGGTTTCCGCCCAAGTTGGAGGACTCCGCGACCATCTGGAGGAGGAGGACTTCACGTCTCGTGAAGATCTCTAAGCGCTGCGGAGCCTATCGGACCCAGCGTGTACCTTGAGAAGGCTATAGGGGTCTGATCAACCTCTGGCCTCTCCCCGTCGCCGAACGATCCCTCGACAAACCCCTTCCCTGCACGCAAGTTCCACGGAGCCTAGCAAACTTTGTGTGAGCGTATCCAGAGCTCTTTCTCCGAGTTGTTTTCTTCGGTTGACACGACGGGCTCACGTTTTTAGAGCCTTCAACCGGATTGGGCTAGAGGTTCGCGTGGAAGGAACTCTTGTCCGCTTTTCTTCTTTCCTGTCTGTAACTGCAACTCAAACAAGTTTTCCTGCCTGCACCACGACCATCTTTGGTGTAAGTAAAATAATCTTAAATCAACCGCTAAGCGTCCGTGCCTAATTCTAGTCCGCCGGCCTGCATTCCCCAACCTGCGTGCCAGCTGCTGGCCACAGCCCACCGCACGCCCCCGAGGGCCTTGGACTGCTTCCGGCCCACACACACAGTTGGTAGGGTCAGAAGGGACCTGAGCAGATCAACAAGTCCGACCCCCTGCCACAGGCAGGAAAGAATGCTGGGGTCAAACGACCCCAGCAAGGTGATTGTCTAGACTCCTTGTGAAGACCCCCAGGGTAGGAGCGAGCACCACTTCCCTTGGAAGTTTGGTCCAGATCCTAGCTGCCTTGACTGTGAAGCAGTGCCTCCTGATATCTAGCCTGAATCTACTCTCAGTCAGCTTATGGCAGTTATTCCTTGTTACTCCTGGTAGTGCTCTGGGGAACAGGGACTCTCCCATAGCCTGCTGGTCCCCCTTGGTGAGTTTACAGATGGCCACCAGATCCCCTCGCAGCCTTCTCTTGTGGAGGCCGAACAGGTTCAGGTCCCATAGCCTCCCCTCATAGGGCCTGCCTTGCTGCCCCCTGATCATGCGAGTGGCCCTCCTCTGGACCCTCTCAATGCTGGCCACATCCCTCCTGAAGTGCGGAGCCCAGAACTGGACACAATACTCCAACTGCAGCCTGACCAGTGTCACATAGAGAGGGAAGATCACCTCCTTGGACCTGCTCATGATGCATCTGTGGATGCATGACAAGGTGCGGTTAGCCTTACTGACTGTGTTCCCACATTGGCGGCCCATGATCATCTTGGAATCAATAGCAACTCTAAGATCCTTTTCTGCCTCTGTGCTGACAAGAAGGAAGTTCCCCAGCCTGTAGGTATGCTTCTGGTTCTTCCTCCCCAGGTGCAACACCTTGCACTTGTCAGTATTGAAACCCATCCTGTTCTCATCTGCCCACCCCAGTAACCTGTACAGATCTAGTTGCAGCCTGTCCTTCTCTTCTAGCGTGCCCACTTCTCCCCACATCTTAGTGTCATCTGCGAACTTGAACAAGGTGCTTTCCACCCCCTCGTCCAAGTCGTTGATGAAGATGTTGAACAGTGTGGGCCCAAGGACCTAGCCCTGGGGAGCCCCCACTGCCCACATCCCTCCAGGCTGAAAATGACCTTTCCACCACCACACTCTGGGTGCGGCCCTCCAGGCAATTTGTGACCCATCTGACTGTGTAGGCATTGACACCACAGTTGCCTAATTTTTTAATGAGAATGGGGTGAGAGACAGTGTCGAAGGCCTTCCTAAAGTCCAGAAAGACTATATCCACCACGACATGCGAGTCAAAGGATTTTGTGGCCTGGTCATAGAAGGCCATTAGGTTGGTCTGACAGGACCTGCCTCTAGTGAACCATGTTTATTGCTACTAAGCATAATCTCCCCTGCTGGTCCCTCGCAGATGTACTCCTGGATAATTTTCTCAAAGAGCTTCCCCAGGACCGAGGTAAGACTAATGGGCCTATAGTTTCCTGGGTCCCCTTTCCTCCCTTTTTTGAAAATGGGGACCACAATGGCCCTTTTCCAGTCCTCTGGCACCTCGCCAGAGCACTACCTTCTCAACCTTTTACAAATTGGGAAAATGTAGCACAGGCTTACAATTCTAATATCTATGCTCTAAAAATACACAAATCATCATTCACCATATCTACCTGAGTCCACAAGGACTTGGAATTTAGGATGACCCCCCAATTAGATTCTGTTCGTGGACAATGTATACATTTGTTATAATTTTCCATGTATAGAATCTAATTGGAGGGTTGTCTAAAGTCTGTACCCCCCATTACAGTTGGGAAAGCAGTAGCAGGCAGGGGGGCAGGCAGCAATGGGGCAAGCAGTCTAACCTCCACCCCCTGCCCCCTCACCACTTATTCCCCTGCTGCAAGTTTATTCTGCCCCCAATGCCTGCACACCCTGGTGTCTGCCCCTTCCCCGTAGTGTCTACACTCCCAATGCCTTCCCTTGCTGCCCATCCCCATCTCCACCTGCCCGCCCATTGTGCCTGCTACTTCCAAAGCCTCTGTCACCCACCTACCTCCCAGAGCTCCCACCCTCACAGCCTCTGCCCCACCACTTACCATCAATTGTGGTTCCAACTCCATGCACAGAGCATATTAATAGCTTCAGCCCTTGCCCAGCCATGCAGCAGTAGCAGCAGCTCCAGCCTCTTTGGACCAGAGCTGCCACTGCTATAACCACTGAGATTCAGTTGGGGTGGGAGGTGTAGCTGCAGGACCTGCCTGCCCCACTCTCCTCCCTATCACCACCTTGTACTTAACAAGGGGTTTCCCCCTCCCCTCCTTCTGAATGAAGAAAAATCTATGTGGGATTTGAGTAAATATAATATTACTAGCAAATTACCCGTCAAGAATCATGGGGGGGTTCTGCCTCCCACCACCCCACGCCACTGCCGCTCTGCATCCAGCCATGCACCACCCTCCGCCACACTCTGTGTCCAGCCCTGCATCCACCCCCCCAGTATAGGGCAGTGTCGCCACTCCATGTTCAGCCACACGCTACCCCACTCCCCCCACTCCATGTCCAGCCGTATGCCACTCCATTACTCTGCATCTGGCCCTGAGCCATGCACCCCTCCCCCCTGCTCTGCATCCTCCTGGCCTGCTCCTCTGGAGGCACACCCTGCCCATCATTCTTGACACAGCACTGGTTGGAGCCATGCCCCACCAGAAACCATGCCCCCCAAAAGCATTAGAGACAGACAGACACACAGATGGACTAAGCCCGATAGATAGATAGATAGATTACATTTCAAAGTATGAATAAAATCTTGGTTTTTCCTAATAGTCCTTCCAATAATTGCTTCTTAGGTGTAGGCCTTTCTTTTGCTTAATTTAAACTGAGGAATTTATTATTTTCTTAACGTGGCAAGTTGTTTGACATCCTGCTGACATGCTGTCTGTAATCCTTACAAAATTCACATTGTGGTTACTTGGAGTTTCAGGATCTTTGTAGGCCTACCACTTAGCCGCACTCCCACAGCCTTGCCTAAGCCCTTTAAATGGCAAAGGCTGGCAACAAACAGGGCAAATATTGCAATTAATATTCAAAATATTCCAATTTAAAACTGCTGCATTACTTCAGTGAAACTTAGGAGCACTTTGTCTTCAGCTTTCACCAATATTCAAACTCCTGACACTTCATGTATGCATTTTATATATATAGTACTGTTAGAAGTATTCAGTGGCTATTTTGAAACCTTATTTTGGACTTAGTAGCCATCCATTTAGGAAGTGGAAACATGACTTAGCCAACTTTTTCAGTGAAACTGATCAGATATTCCAGTACAAAGGAAATATGTAATTATATATTTAGAAAAAAACAAAAAAAATTGTAGAAGAATTTTGAATCATAAATCAATTAATAAAAAATATCAAAATCTGTGATTCATGAATAGGAAAAGGGATTAAATCCATTGCATACATTATTCACTTTATGCAATGGAACATTATGCAAAATACTTTGCCCAGCTATAAATAGAAATTTATTACCATATTTCCAAGCCTTCTAATAATTGTGCTTCTGAAGATAACTAAAGGAAATTATCTTCCTTAAGTAACTGAGAGCTGTAAATGTAAGGCCATCTTTTTTTCTACCTGGTAATCTCTTTAGTTAAAATTGTTTAAAGACAGCACTGTGACAGGAAATTCTATGCATCCCACACATGCTTATATCATGTATATAGAGCTCCATGTAGAAAGGCTTCAATAATATATATGGGGAGCAGTGTGTACACACACACACACACACACACACACGCACATCTTTCTCTTTAACTTCTATGTAGAGTTCTTTCATTCTGTCCATCTCCACAAGCAGACATAAGTTCTAAGGCCACAGCATTCACAGGCAATCATTTGCCCCCAAATCCCACAAATTACGAATTCAAATCTTTACCACTACAAGCCACAAAAGCAAAAGAAGCACCAAGAACACTGGCTCTGTTTGGGACATTTCTTCCCCAATGACATTGAAAAGTATGCCTCATATTTTCCACAATTTCTGTTACCATAGAATTCAACTCTTGCAGCAGCACTCTGCTGCAGAAATGAAATTTCATTTTGGAACTAGTATGCCTGTAGATTTTGTGATCACAGAAGTAACGCTGAGGACTGCAAACCTATAATGTAAGCATGAAGCAGCCTCTCCCCAAATATATAGAAGGTCTGAAAGCAATAACTGATATATATGGATTTCCAAGTGATATATTAGCTCTGAAATCTTAAGGTGACAAAATAAATTTTACATTTCCCATTTTTTCTATATACATCACTTTAGAAGAAGGTGACATGTTTATCTAGCCACCTAAAACTCTCTCCCATGCTTCCTTCTTGGGTGTCATAAACAATAATTGCCCTAAGGTCAGAGAGCAGAAGTGCAAGCACTATTGAAAACTGAAAATGTAGCGTTGGTATGAAATAGGCTGATTTTAACTACCCAACATATGCTGCGAGGTGCATTATCTTGATTATTTTGTTTGTATTCACATTTATGGCAATGAAAATCTCCATTTCTAATCTATCTGAAGTTCCTGATGAAATTTCCAGGATGTCAGGAGTATGCAGGGTCTTATTTATGAGATGGATGGAGCCTGTAAGAATGTGAAAATTATTTTAAACAACTAAATTCCAATAACTGCCAAACCATTACTGACAAAAAGAGGACCTAGTCAAGATCACCAGTACTTGCCAAGGCCAACAAACTAAATTCCTGCGCTCATCTGGAGCTTCAATGCCAAGCTGCCTAGTGTTAATGATGAGCCAAAAAAATTAGGAAACGGTTCAAGTAATGAGGTCATTTCATAATTTTTCTGAAACCCTAAAATTTCCCAAATGCCTTTTCTAATCTGCCTTAAATTTTCCAGGAAAAAAGCTTCCTTACTGGAAGATTGCAGTGATGAAATACCAGATGAAGTATATTCATTCTGGTGAAATTAGTAAATGTGAAGGGTGAAGAGGACATTTAACCACAAAGTGATTACCAAGTAAAGACAAGAAACAAAATAAAGAAAATTGTATTTTAAAAGTTCATCTTAAAATATTCCTTTTCAACACTCTTCACATTTAGTCTCATTAAACAAAATAGGAGAACAGAGGTAGAACTAGGTTCAGCTTTCTATTAGCTATCTGAAGAAGACAAAGGGGCTGCTTGATTCACATTACAACTGTTTTATTTATTGCTCTTTCCTCAGGCATTTACTGTACGTTGATTTGCAGGTATCTTTGTAACTTTCAAGAATAATTACAATGGGATAGATTTCCAGAGTTGCAATGCCTAGTTTTAGGCACAGCCACAACCTTGTACTAGGAGTCGGGTACCTAAGGGTATCGAAAGATTCAGGAACTTAAGAATGGGATTCACAGAAGCCAGCAGTTAGAGTAGGAAGTCTCCTAGACTAGTCAATTGGAAATGCCAGGAAGAAAAACTTGTTACTTGCACCTCTGATGAGTTAAAGCATTCTTGTGTACCTATAATAAAGCATCATTTTCAAAGTGTTAGGAACAGGTTGTCTCATGCTAACAGAAAAAGAAAACGATATATGATGATCACAGCAGATGAACATTGAGAAAAATCTGAACGTTTTTGAGTTTCTAATCTAATTTGCTTTGCTTGAGTGCAAGACCTTTTGTATCTGTATGCTGTGAATCATTTAGAACAGGAGTGGCTCAAACCCCAGCCCATGGGCCAAATCTGGCCCACAGAGCCATGGCATTTGGCCTGAAGAGCTTCCCATGGGTAATAAAATTTAGGGTGGGGGAGCAGTGGCAATTAATACTGCCACCCCTCCCCACTGCCAGATTTCCAAGCCCCGTGTGGCTGGGTAGAGGTTGGGCCATGTCCTCTTCCCCCCCATATGCAACTGCATCAGTGCTGGGCTACACACCCCTCCCCACCCCAACTCCACTCCGTATGCCCAGCTCGGGCCCTGCTGAGCTTGCCCCACTTGCTGGATTGGGCCCACCAGCTAGATCCAGCCCGAGGATAGACCAGGCACTGCCTATCTGGCCCTCAGGGCAAAAAGGTTGAGCACCACTGCTGTTCTAGAACATAGAATATAGTTTA
>NW_005842026.1:2443520-2458946 GCF_000455745.1 Alligator sinensis | reverse complement strand
CAGGAATGTTGCTAGAGTTAAGCAAACATTGCAGTCAGTCGAATTTTAAAAATGTACATCCTTCTTCTGAAGAGTTCAGGAATATAAAAAGCAGCAAGATTCACTGAATAAAAATGATCAAAGTTCTGCTCATTTCAAACAAAATAAAGGAAAAAATGAGGTAAAGATAAGGTTAAAAGGTTCTTAAAAGGTAGATATATCATGTAATGATATGGAAATAGAAAGTTAGGTCAGGGTTTTTGTCAGAAGATGGAATGCAGAAGCTCAGGATAGCTCTGCTCCTTTGTCCTATCCCATGAGCAGCACAGAATCCTTCCCCCTTGATTTGAACTCCCTGCAATACCGGGCCAAGAGGGCATGAGAGAATCTTGCTGCAGCCAGGAATAAGGAATGATGAACCCTTAGTGCTGCTAAAGGAGTAGAAGAGAGACAAGGTCACCAGAATCATGTAAGTTAATGCAATGAGCAATAGGATTGTTTTAGGACTGGGGGAAGATTTGAATTGCTTCCCAGGTGAATGGATGGACTCTAGGTAGGACCACCTCCATTCCCTTTTCTCAGAGCTGGTTAAGCATTGGTTTGAAGTCAACTATAATTTTAAGGCAGAATATGTTTGAAAGATTTGGAGGAAATAGATAGAAAGGAAGAAAACCATATGCATGAAATAACATACCTAAATTTTATGTTAAAACACTTCCTTAATGTTTGTCACCAAAAAACCCCATGTATGCCTGGAGGAGAAACTCATGAGTCATGAATATGGTTGTTGGATCAGCAGTGTTCTTTACCAACTGATCTTAAATGACAAAGAAACTTTCTCCTGTTAATGTTATTTAAAAATTCGTTTAAAATGCAAAGAAGCAGGCTCTGAGAAATGAGACAAACCCAAACTAAAATTATGGCAGTGAAATAAGGATGAAGAACTAAGGACACTCTCTCTGAAACAAAAATTTTAAAAATTCCACCCTGCTCCAAGATTCACAAGATTTGACTTTGTTGGGTTCTTTGCTTCATTTTGTTTTTTAATGTTGCTAATGAAAATAAGAGCTGTCTAAACCCAACATTTTCTCTAACCAAAAGATCAGAGAGAACAGAAAAAAGGTTTTGATCTTCCAAAAGCACACATGAATACTTTGTACAGTGTGCATATATGTTTTGAAAATCACTGAGATTATTTACATGCATTGGCGTTTGAAGAACCTAGGTTTGGAAAACTAACTAATTTGTACAATCTGTTTTGGGGTTGTTGTTTTTTAAAATCTCTCCTAGATTTTTTTTTATATCCTAGGTGTAAGGTTTTTTAATTTAAGGGCCAAGTTCTTTGTAGATTCATACCAGTATAATATCTTTCCTATTACAGGCCTGGAATACAAGTGTAGAATTCTTTCAAATTAGGCTGGACTATTACTACTTTTCAACATGAGCAGTTAAAATACTGTCCTCTTCCCCCTACTCTGTCTACTAAGAAGTGCGTGGAGGATCCTCCTGAGGTATGGATGCCCACCAAAATTTATCACCATTCTTTGCCTGCTCTGTGACAGTATGTGAGCGATGGTTCTCAGTAACGGATGTATCACAGATCTCCTTGAGGTGAAGACGAGTTAAACAAGGCTGTGTCATCGTTCCAACACTTTTCTCAATATTCTTTGATGCTACAACTGACCACCAACAAGCTTCCAGTTGGAGTGGAGCTAAACTACCAAATGGATGGTAAACTGTTTAATCTTAGCCAACTCCAACCCAAAACCAAGACTATCCCAACCTCAATCATTGAGCTCCACTACACTCTGATGATGCTGTATGCACATACACTCAGAAGCAAACCATCAGGTAATCATCAACATTTTAGCAAAGCATACAAAAAAATGGGAACAATGCTTAGCATTCAGAAGTCTAAGATCCTCCATCAACAAGCTCTTAATGAGCAGTCCCCTGCTCTGGTCATTCAGATTTACTGTGAGACTGGAGAACATTGAGTATTTCCTGTACCTCAGAGAAACCAACTTTCACAGAAGGCTGTCATCAGCAAAGAAATCCAACATACCTAAAATGTGCAAGTGCAGCCTTTGGACTCCTGAGGAAATGGGTGTTCAAAGTTTGTGACATGAGATTCAAAACCAAGCTCATGGTTTATCAAGTCACTGTGATCTCCATGTTACTGCTGGAGCTGAGACATGGACAACATACAGGAGACACCTCACGTTGCTGGAGAAGAAGCATCAATGCTGCTTGTAGAAGATCCTTTGAATCCAGTGGGATGACAGGTGCATGAGTGTTAGAGTCCACTTGCAGGCAAACACCACAAGAATGGAGGCGATGATCATCTTGACATCAATTTTGCTGGGCCAGCCATGGCATCCAGATGTCTAACTTCAGACTCCTGAAGCAAGTTTTATTTTCCTAGCTCAGTCAAGACATATGCTCAAGAGGAGGGAAGAGAAAGCATATCAAGGATGTCCTCAAGGCTAACATGAAAAAATGTAACATTGATATCAACTCATGGGAGGCCCAGGACTGCCCTAAATGGAAGAAGAGTCTGCTGCAAGGCTCTCAGTACTCTGAGATCTCACAGCTACAACAGGAAACAGAAAAGTGGGAGTGGAAGAAACAGCAGGTTGTGGACCGAACCAAGAATCCAAAGCCACCCACCCCACATGGACACTCATGCCCGAATTGCAATAGAATCTGTCGATCCTGAATTGGCCTTGTTAGCCATCTTTGGACCCACAGATAAGGCAATCATGGAAAACACTCATCCTCAACTGCGAGGGATCACTGATGATGGTGATGACACCCTCCTAGCTGATTTTTTTCCACATATAACTATATAGCCAGGCAAACATAATCAGAGAAAAAAATCTATGAAGGGGGAAAATGCGTAAAATTAAAAAAATTATTTCAGTTTAATCCTCTACAGACAGTGAAGAAGAATCAGCTATTGAACTTGCCTGAAGTAAGTGAAGATACTTGGCCCATCAGCATCTCTTAAGCATGCAGAATTCTATACTGCTTTTCTTGGCAGATCATAAGAGTTTACAACAGCCTTGCAGATCAGTCACCAAAACAGCATCATGACTTACTGGTTTCTAGTTGTCAGCAGTCAGCCCAGGGCCTTCAGAGAAAAGAGAGGGCTTAGAACTACACATCCAACCCCCGATGGCTTCAGGTCATATCTAGAGAGCTTCCAAAGAGTTATATATTATACTAGTGTCATCTCTATTTTCCTGCATTTCTAAACCTCATAAAAAAATTAAACAACTTCAGCCCACTCACTTTCATGCAGATCTGTCTTAGCAAGAAGATGTAGCTCTCCGCACATTTAGCTAGTGCTCAGCTGCTCAGGTGGTGTTTTTAGTTGGCACTTCTGTATTTTAAATCCCTATCCATTTCATTCATTATAGATCATCTCGAGCTGCTGTCTTCCTCCCTCAACTCCTTAATACCACAAACTTGCTAATCACAAAACCTGACTGTCTCTTACCCTGTCACCGTACAGTGTTCCTGTTAATGGGATAATCTACGTGTGTTATTAATGCACAGCAATAAACTCTGGCACAATCCACACCGGAGTTTATTGCTCCCAGGCACACCATTTGCACATGCGCCTGGGACCGCAGCACTTCAAGCTAGGGCAAAGCAGCCCTGGCTGGCAAGAGGCCCAGAGGGTTAATCTGCCAGCCCTGGGCTGCTCCAGCCTGGTTTAGTGTGCTATGGAAGGACTGGCTGGGGCATGAGAGTGATTGTGTGGGACTAGAGGGAAGATAGCTCCTGCACGGAAGCACCCTTGTGCCCCAGCCAGCCCCATCAGTACCTACACATGCATTGCTGTGGAGTAAATAACTCTGCTGTAGGATACTACTTGTGTTTATAAGTACTCTCTTACAATGGAGTTTAATTAGTTTACTCCAGGCTAATAGCACTGCGCATGCAGACAAGGATGTTTTACTACAGAGCTAATTAGGCAGCTACAATAAACATCTCATGTAGACACGCTTAACATGTCTGTCTTGTTGTTATAATGATTGCCAATAGCTATTACAATAGATAAAATTGTGCATCTGTTTCTTTATGACCGTCTCTTTTCAAACAGCCAACTTTCTGAAAAATTCACCAAGGAGACTGAAATTTCCTACACTTTATCTGTGCTCAAAAGTGAGCATTTTAAGAAAATCTGAATTAAATCAACTCAGCCATTTTTTAATTATGAAAGAATGAAAAATACATGTGTTCCATGGCAAATGAATAGGTCCTCTTATTTTTTAAAGATGGTGGGAATAGGATTAGAAATAACCCAAGATATCTAGACCTCATCTATAATTTAATTGCATTTACTATGGGCAGTTTGAGGAAAAAATTGCCTATTAGTGGGCTCATCTACAAAAGACATTTACTACAGAGCTGACTAATTAGCTGCACAGTAAATGTCTTGCTTCTACACATGCAGTGCTATTAGTCAGGAGTAAACTAATTTATTAACTCCACAGCAGGACAGTACTTGTAAATGTCCTGCTGTGGAGTTCTTATTCTGCAGCAATGCACATGTAGACACTGAAAGGGCTGGTGGGGGCATGAGCGTGCTTCAGTGCGGGGGGCTGTCTGCTGGCTAGCCCTAAACCGGAGGACCCTCATGCCTCAGCCAGTCCCTCCACAGCATGTTGAGCCAGGTTAGAGCAGCCTTAGGTTGGTAGGCTGATTCCCCACCCCCCGAACTCTCTGCCAACTGGGGCTGCTCTGACCCAGCTCAATGTGCTGTGCTCCTGGGCACACACGTAGATGTAAATGTGGCACCCAGGAAGCAATAACCTCTGGTACAAACTGCACCAAAGTTTATTGTTTCAACTTAATTGCATGTGTAGACGTGCCCAGTCATTCATGTGCAATAGAAAATGGCAAACATTTGCCTTCTAGCAGTAACTTTAGAAGTGGATGAATTTGACATAAGTGCACAGCTCTATAACCAGGCAATGAAATCCCTTAGCAATTGTGTTATATAAAGGACTTCTCAAAGTAATTGTCCTCGTGCACTATAAGTCTAGGAGTGTTCTTGAGCTGTCTCCCATCCCCTACCACTAAACCTAACAAATACTTTATACTTACAGAGCACTTTCAAAACATGATCTAAGGAAGACACCCACTCTTGTGGAGTGCACCTAAGACTGCTATATCTTGGTCTGGAAACCCGCTTCAGAAATTTCACCCAAGACCTTCCCATTGCTCTTTAAAGAGCCTTATACCTTCATGGCCCTTCCCACTGATATGCTTCTGAGACTTAGGAGTCTCTACACATGCAGGTAAAGAATGCTCTACATGTCTCATGATATGGCAGGAGGCACGATTGTGTCCCATTGCACCTTATTGCTGGTGCAGGCTCCCCTGCACTAGTAAATAGCAAGCTCCCATGGCTGGGAGCCCCCTCAATTGAGGGGAACCCCACATACTCCTGGGGCTGAAGGACCACAGCAGCCACAATCCCCTCAGGCCCTGGAGTTTTATGCTGGTCATGGTGCACCCCTGGGACTGGCTGCCCTGTCAACTGACAGGGCTCCCAGCCATAGAGAAGACCCTGCTACACATGCAAATTAAAGCTTGATAGCAACCAGCTATAAAGTTAGTACACATTTTCAAGGTCTAACTTTATAGCTGGTAGGAACTTCTTATGGTGTGATAGGTACTCTGCATATGTAACTGGTCTCAAGGTAGTAGGTAACGGATCATGGTGTACACATAAGAGGTCTAGTAAGATGTCTGATGAATCTGTTTATGGATGAAAAGTCCAATTGGAGATTAACACAGCTTCCTCCAAGTTTCACAGATCCATATGTTGTCTAAGTTGGAGTTTATAGCATACTGCTTTCTTCTTTCTTGCTTTGCTTCCAACCTCTGGATCAAAGCAACTTCATGTTGAGCTGTACCCAGTGCCAGATATTCTGTCTGATCTGGAGGGAACATGTTGAATGACTTCATATAATTTTTGCACACATCATGGTACCACCATAGAGGGCAACCCTGCTTTCTAGAGCCAGCTTAAATCTCACTATACAAATATTCTTGGGGATACAGTCTCCTCCCATTCTCCTGACTTGACCAATCTATTGCAACCTCCTTTTCTTCACAGTGGTTTCTAAGTATGTCCATCCTGCGCACACCAGTACCTCTGTATTTGGTTTTCTGTCTTCCCACTTCATTTTCAGGATCTTATGCAGACATCTCATATGGAAGTTGTTCAGTCTCTTGGTGTGCCTAGTATATGCAGTCCATGTTTCTGAACCATAAAGCAGGGATGACAGCACACAAGTCTCATAGATTTGCATCTTCACCTTAGCTGATAGTTTGCTGTTATTTCATGTCTCAGGCCCTCCATACATGTTACATATATTATGCAATTACCTGGCAATTAATTTAGACCAGCTACAGGTGCAAATTAACTATTACTCCATAAAAGGATCCATCCAGCTATAAAGTTAAAGCTGTAAAATATCTACTAACTTTATATCTGGTTTCTATCCAGCTTTAATTTGCACATGTAGCATAGGTATGCCCCTGAGGCTGGGTGCACCATCACCTAGGGAGATTCCCAGTCATGACGTTATTCCACGGGTTGCCATGGATGGGAGTCCTGTCAACTGATGAGATTCCTATCCGTGGCAGTGCTCTGCAGGGCACTGCCCATGGGCATGCCCCCCCCGCCCAGGGTGCTACAACAGATGGGAGCTTCATCAGCTGAGTTGTCTCCCATCTGTAGCAGCCCATGGGGCACTGCCACTGATGAGAGATTTGTCAGCTGTGGAGCTCTCAGGAGCAGGTGCAGGGGGAGCCTGGGACTGCAATTCTGGGCTCTCCCTACAACATCAATACGGTGTGATACTGGACCCCACAACCACACCTACGCCTTGTATTGTGTGGATTGTGCATCAGATCTTATCATGCCTTTACCTGAACATCTAGAAGAACCCTAAAAGATGTTTCACTGAAGGTAACAGCCTGATTTACAAGATGACTAGAGAGTTATGTTGCTGTTTTAAGAAATGACTGGGAGTATTAACCTACTTGGTCAGCTGTGGCTCTGAGTAAATGGGGGTAGGCAGATGTTTTAAAAGTGGAAAACAATGTTATATCAGGTATAATGGATAGACAGTGCCTGGAGCCATATGACCTATGTGGCTCTGTAAAGAAGTAATAGCTGACATTACTTTCTCTGGGACCATTAGAGCAAAGAAGATGAAGGAACGCTGTCTCCTAACACCTTTTACCATTTTGCTGATCCTGACTGAGTAGGATTCAAGAGCTCAGAATGAGGAGACACAACTCAGAATATCCTAAGGGGTACAGGAGGGACTAACCCTTTTACTGTTCGAAATATCTCAGGTAAGCTGCCCAGTTCCATATTGCTGTTTCTGGCAATAGTGTCAGTGAAAGGCATATCTCGCCCCTATGGCCAGTATACCTGTTTTGGCTTAAAAATTGCTTTGGCATTGGCTGCAAAACAGAGAGATAAGTAATAGGTCTGTTTCTCCACAGACATGAGAAAAGAGCCCTAACTGGTCAGATCTGTGCCTGGAGCACAGTTTCCTCCCCCTTCCCCAGTACATTTTGGCTCCAAAGGCTCTGGCAGCGGGCAAGTGCACAGGAGCAGTGACTGAAATTTGTGTAGTGGAGGGGAAATATCACCACATTTTTTTGTCACAGACAAACATGTTGAGTGGGCAAAAAAAAAACACTCCTGATTTCACTGGCAAACAAATGGGGTGACATCTTCCCCCAGCAACTAACAAATTGTTGCTCTTCTACAGAACTACAGTTCCCAGAATGGTCTGCACTCACTAACATGAACCCCATCCTGTCTCTTGCTGTAGGCAGATCGGGGCGGGGGGTGAGCCCTCACCCTGCCAAATTGGCATCCAGGGCTCATGCCCCACTTACCCACCCATTCTTATACTACTTAATGGAGGTATGGAAGCCTCTTCAGAAACCAAAGCAAAAACATTTCTCCATGTTAAAACTCTGAAGGAATAAACACCAAAGGGTAGTTGCATTCTCTCTTAACTATTATAAAAAGTCTTGCTCCAGAATGAGACTTGCAGTCTTCCATGTGAGCAGGTCTGGAGACAACAGGTGGGGGGGACAGGTGGGAGCACCAGTGCCCTCCCTGCGAGTCCCAGCCAGGGAGTGGGAGTGCTGGATGAAGTGCCGTCGTGGCCACTTCTCGGTCAGTGTGATTGGCCTCCATGGCATACACCCCCCCCAGTTGATGAGATTGGCTGCAGGGGACCCCCCCTCCAGTTGGTGACACTGGCCGCAGGGGGACTCTCCCAGTCGCTGACTGGTCGCTGGCGGGGGGGTTGTGCCCCCCTGACTAAGGTGGCACCAGTTGCCCATGCTAACAACACAAAGATAAACATGAAGCTAAGTCTTTGCAGGATTTGCTAAGTCTTTGTAGAACTGAGCCCTGTTCTACCTACAGTTGGAAATGCCTCCTGTGGAGACTGTGTAATGAGAGTGAAAATGCAAAATCTTCAAGGCAATGAATATGCATAATTTTAGAAGCTTCCGAGTGACTTAGTAAACAGCACTTTATGTGCCTAAAATGGGATTTAGGCAGAAATTATTTGCCTCAGAGAGCAGTTCACAGAAACCCCACCTACCCTGCTTAGGGAACTTGTGTGTTTAACTCAGATTTGTGAGTTCTACTCTTGAACCCATGCACTAAACTTTTGGCCAAAGGGAAGCTATGTGCATCCATGCACTCTGTGAATTTTAACACAAGAATCATGTTCAAAAGATTGTTAAATAAAATTTTCTGTAATTAGTTACCTGTGTAGCTGGCACCGCACACTACAATTTTTTTTAAAGAATGATTTGGCATTTTAGGTCTTGGTTAATAATTTTCCCTAGAACAGGAATAACTCTATTTCACAGTGAGCTTCCTTGCTTTAAGGTTCAAGTGAACACAATTCTAGCTACTCCACTGATGGCAATCCTCCAACGATTATCCCAGACTGAACTGCTTCTGACCCGATTTGATCTGTTTTAACCTGTTCTAAACAGAGTCACTTTGATGCCTCTATATCTAAATGCTGTAAAGCAGTTGAGAGTACTCCTTTTCAATACCAAGTGAATATCAATACCAAGTTATATACCCATTACAGCAGCCATGCCTGATACTGCTTCTGGGATGTCCCCCTCCAGGGTCCTTCATGGCAGTGTTCTCTTCAATAAGCTCAATAAGAGTTCAGTCCTTTCTGAAGAAAAAGAAATGACTGGATTGCAGAAATGTATTAGACACTATCAGAGTAAAAGAAGAAAAGGGGACACTCCCAAAGCTGTTCCTGGTGCCCAATTAGAGCAAAGGAGCTCTGGCAGAAGTACCTCAAGGCAAGAGACAAAAACAGGGCCTCTGGTAATGCCTCCACTGCCTTCCTATTATTATGAGGAACTGTACTATGACATGAGAATGGTTTTCTAAAGCATCCCAAATAACATCCAAGGGATCATAGAAAACACTCAAAAATCCATGGAAAGCACCTAAAGACCCATATGTAGAATGAAGTGCCTCACCTAGAGGAGATTAATCAGCATAGCCAAGGGCTATATGAAAGATTTATACAAGAATACTCAGCTAATAGTCACACTGAAACTATTGTTTTCCTGGCCATGCATTTCTTCATTGCTTCTGCCATGCATTGCTGTTCAAATGCTGGTGCTCCATTCTGGAATGATGACCTCCAGGATGGACAGTCATGAGCAATTTGTTCCCACGACCCTAGGTCAATGCTAAAACTCTTTACTCCTTGTACCATTTCTTTGGTGTATCGCAAAGCTGTATTCCATTTGACAGTTCACTGTAGAAGATTTTCTTTGGCAAGCGAGTGTTGGGAATTCTTAAAAGGTGGCCAGCTCATCTCAGCTGCACCAGTTTCAGTAAAGTATGAATACTGGGGAGAGCTGATCTTTCAAGCACCTCAGTGTCTGGGATCTCGTCCTGCCACTTAATTTTTAGTATCTTTCACAGGCAGCCCAAGTGGAAGTGGCATGACTCTGGTAGACAGTTCAGGTTTTGCAGGTGTAAAGGAGGGTCTGGAGAATTATGATTTTGTAGACCTTCAATTTCATTGACATTCTGCAGTCCCAGACCAATTTATGGAGTCTGCCGAAGGCCACACTGGCTTTTGCTAGTCTCACGTTAACTTCATTATTGATGTGGACAGCACGGGAAAGCGTGCTGCCTAGATAGACAAACTTCTTGACTATCAACAGTTGTTGGCCTTTAACTGAGACGTGTGGTTCCCAAGACATTGTGCCAGGCACAGGCTAGAACAACACTTCAGTCTTCTTCATGTTGATAGTGAGTCCAAAGTTGTTGCAGGCTAATGAGAGTAGGTCCATGATCGTTGCATGTCAGCCTGTGAGCCTGCGCATAACGCACAGTCATCTGTGAAGAGGAAGTTGCAAAGTGTGGCTGTCTGGACTTCAGAGCTCACTTGGAGCCTCCGCAGATTGAAGATGTCTCTATCAAAATGGTACCTGATCCCCATACCAAGGTCATCACCTTGGAAGGCACCCAATAGCATGGCAGAGAATACCATGCTGAAGAGGGCAGGTGCAAGCACACAGCCCTGCTTGACCCCATTTGTGACCAGAAAGGGGTCAGAGCATTCAACATTCACAAGGACCCATGTCATCATGGAACGGTCAAACTGTGTTGATGAATTTTCCAGGGCATCCATACTTCTTCATGATTTCCTAGAGGCCTTCGCAATTCACCATGTTGAAGGCTTTGGCTAGATCAATGAACGTGAAGAGAACAGCATTCTGTTCCTGGCACTTTTCTTGAAGCTGCCGGGCAGCAAACACCATGTCAGTAGTTCCGCGTTCTTTTCTGAAGCGCATTCACTCTCAGGCAGTAGGTCGTTTAGATGGTCAGTCAACTGGTTAAGGAGGACTCTCATGAGTACCTTGCCAGCAGCTGAGAGCAGGGAGATACCCCTGTGATTGTCACAGAGTTGGCAATTTCCCTTTCTCTTGTATAGGTGGACGATGGAGACATCCTTGAATTCTTGTGGGACTACCTCCTGCACCCACATACTGCAGAAGATCTCAGTCAGTTTCTCTGTGAGGCCAAAACCACCTGATTTGTAGACCTCCACTGGAATCACATCAGCTTCAGGAGCTTTGCCACTAGGCATTTTCTGTATGGCCTTTTGGACTTCCATGATTATAGGTGGAGCTTCAAGCAAGGTGTTGACAGTGATTTAAGGCAGCTTGCATATGGTGTCTATATTGACAAAGGCTGTCTGATTGAGGACGGCACTGAAGTGTTCAGCCCATCTCTGGAGGATCTGGGCCTTGTCAGTTAACAATATGGTCCTATCAGCAGATAACGGGGGGAGGATCCAAGGGCCTGTGGACTGCAGACAGCCTTTAGGGCATCAAAAACTTTTTGGCATTATTTTGGTCAGCATAGTGCTGGATCTCGTCTGCTTTGTTCTTCAGCCAGGTGTCCTGCATCCCTCGCAGTTTGCATTGAATGGTAAGGGGAAAGAAAAGGCAACATTTTGAAAACACCACCTTCAAGACTTTATGAGCAGCCCTCAGCTAGCCTGTGCCTTGGTTTCACTTACCCCAACTTTGCAACATGTTTTTAACTGTTTTTATTTTTATTCAATACGAAAGGTTACATCTGTTTTTCATTAATTCATTTTGCTTCTGGCTGAAAAAGATGTAAATACAGCTTAACCAATAACTGATATACTATCCCTCCACATTAACAATTCCTAATAATATCAGACACATACATATTTCTTTAAGTTCTTCTTAACCCACTAGATGTCTAGTGTGTAGCTGCTGCCAAAGTCCTGACTTATACAATCAGAATCAGGGAGGTATGGTGGTGGTGGATGAACTGTTCTCCTATACTCTCAATTATGAGCTAGTATATAGCTCATATGGCCCCAGCAGGGAATTCTGCTTCACCCTGAAAAACCACACACCATTCTCATTCATTATAGTGAGCAGCACTTACACCCCATAGACAGGGGTGTACGTGCTCAATTACTTAACCTGGGGTGGGGGGTGACTGTTCTTTCCAATGGGAGATTTTAGATTTTTGCTAAGACACCTCCATCTGCTTTTTACCCCTAACCCAATAAAGGTATGCACAAAAATTCTGTAGAGATAGGCACACATGCAAAATGCTATGAAGAGCAATAGTTGGAAGCTCAAGAGATCCCCACACTCAAGGCACCCTCTGAAAATGCCAGCTCATAGCTTTCACTCATTTTTTGACTATAGAAAAATAATACAATAATTCTTCTGTTGTAAAGAACTCAGAGACCCCTAACAGACATGACCATGTGATTGGGAAGAGAGGAATTTTATGCCCAATCCCAAAAATCATTTATCCTGCCATGCCAGATGTGTATGGCACTATGCGTGATTTCTGGGAGGAAGAATAAAATTTCTCTCATGTCAATCATGAAACTGCTGGCACAGGGCATCCAGCATCAGGACATGATCCCTACTACAGGCTTCCTGCCCCCCAGTAACTTGAAAGACAAGCTGTACAAGCCATTGGAGGGGAGCTAGTTCCTTTATGATGGGCTGCATTCCTACCTTTATAGGTCCATAGGCAGTGTGAGCTCAACAACAACAAGAGCTGCATGCCTGCTTTTTTTAAGGTCCCAGGGCAGCATGAGTCCAGAGGGAGGCTCCCTAATGTCAAGCTCACACTGCCCCAGAATCCAGCTGCATGCCCCAATATGCCAGGAGCCCAGCATCAGGGAGACATTCCCTGATCTTGGGTTCACAGTGCCTTAAGGCTTTAAAAAGTCTCAGTGCAGACCAGCTGCACTGCTACCCTTTGGACATTCCAGCTTCCCACAGACAGGCATGTGGGAGGATGTGCATGCAGCTGGGCTGCATGTGTGGCTCCTGAATGTGTGGTTCCATAACACACGTTCAAAATTAAGTGTAATACAAACCAGCCACAAAGATGTTCTATATAAAATGTACATAAATCTAGAACATCTTTGTGGTTGATTTGGCATGTTATCACATCTTAAATGTTGCCATAAATGGCATGCTGCCATCTATCATGCATTTATCATGTAATGTCTGCCAGGGGCCACAACAGGTCACAAGGTTTAGGATACTATGACACTATTTACAACTATAACACCACTTGAAATCTCTGGGTTTATCTTGTAATTCATGTGTACATGTTTGCACAGTAATGATGCTAATATTGAGCAGCACTTGGCTGCACCCTTAAAAGGAACCAATGGCATTTCATGGCGCCACAACACCCTGGTTGAGAATCACTGGCAGCAATCCCTCACGGTCGAGGATGATCACTCCTGCAGGTCAAGTAAAGAGATGTAAATGAGTCTGTTGATGGCTAAGAAGGCCGAGCCTAGAGCTGCAGACTCTAACAAACACCACAGGTGATGGTTAAAGGGAGGGTTGAACCACAGGTTTCTCAGTCTTGTTTCCTTTCCTTCTATTTCTGTCATTTTTCTGCCTCCAGGGTGAGATCGTTTTCCTCAAAGTAAGAAATACTTTCTCTTACAAAGCATTGCCATGTAGCCCTATCCCGGCCTAGTTTTTCCCCAGTTTGCGGTGTCAATGCCACACTTCTTAATGTTTACATTGAGGGTGTCCTTTAAGCATTTCCTCTGGTCCCTGTGTGTCCTTTGTCCTTGGCTGAGTTGGGAGTATAGCAATTGTTTTGCTAAAAGTACACCAGATATGCATACACCATGCATGGTCCACCACAGCTGCTGTTGAACACTTCTATACTGGTGGTGTTAGCATCAGGGAGGACACTAGCATTTGTCTGATGATCCTCCCACTTTATGCCAAGGATCTTCTGGAGGTAGCACTGGTGATGGTGTTCCAGGTTTTTCAGGTGGTACCTGTAAGTTGCCCAAACTTCTCAGCCATAGAGAAAACTTGGGATTACTGCAGCCTTTTATAGTAGGAGCTTTGTTAGGGTTAAAAATTACTAGGTTAGATAAACACTTGTCTAGGATGGCTTAGACAGGGATGAGCCTACCTTGAGCAAGGGGATTTGACTAGAACAGCATGAAGATCCTCCTCCCCCATAAACAGATTAGTGGTTAGAACACGTGGACTCGAGTCCCCCACTTCAGCCTCATGGGGTTTGAACCTACACCTCTCATGTCACAGCAGTGCCCTAACTACCAAGCTATAGGATAAGCATGACTGTGAGCATTTTCTATCCCATCTTTTTTTAAGCTAGTCCACTGGGCAACCAAAAGAAAAAGAGTCACAGGGCAGAAGGAGAGTATGCAAAGAGCTTGACACTGTGGACATAACAGAGGACACTGCTTTAGGAGGAATGAAGGAGTCCTTCCCAGCTCCTAAGGCTGTTTATGCATTTTACCCAATCCATCATATATGTTGTATATCTAGTGTTACACCTTTTAAAATCATGATCTGATCCAATTTGCACCAATGCAAGTGAAAACAGACTGTCATCTGCAGTGCATAATAGCTCATCAGTATAATTACTGGTGCCCAGTCCACCTTCCTGTGTGAGGTGGATGTGTCCTGGAAGATTTCACAGAACTGTGATTTCAGGACAGATTTGAAAATAGAAAAAGTCAGCCAGAAAACAGAATGGGCTAATGACAGAGGACAGGTGAATGCTGAGTACAGAACATGTGTGCTTTCTTTTTTGGAAAGGAAAGTCAAGCCATTCAGCTTTGCTAATGCCAATGCACCCAGCTTTCTTTTCTTCTCTCCTGTTAGGAATTATGGGTAATGACTTCCAAGCAGACTTTCCTGCATACTGTACTATAATGATATGGGCACTACCAGGAAAAACTTCACAATTAGGGTGTCTAGACTGTGGAATAAACTCCCTCCAGAGGTGGTACAGTCACCTACCCTGGAGGTTTTCAAGAGCAGACTGGACAGTCACCTCACTGGGGTCACTTGACCCCAGTTGTCTTCCTGCCTAAAGCTGGCGGCGGGGCTGGACCCAATGAACTGCGAGGTCCCTTCCAGCCCCTAACAATCTATGAGTCTATGAATTAGAAAACTTTGCAATACTGCTGTCTGAGCATCTATTTGAGCATCCAATCTATACAGATATTGGGCGAGACAGGTCCAACTAAGTCACGGCCTCTTCTGGACATATGCTGGGCTCAGTGTGGGAGCACACCAAGCTTAAAGCACCCTTTGGGGGGTGGGGTTAATGTCTGCAAGAGGCCTGTGTGAAGAAGCCTGCTCTCTGCTTCCAGTGCTTTCTATTCAGTTTTTCCAATCACACCATAAAAGAAAATGCAGAAACAACTTGGGAAACAAGAGCCTGGGTAGCATCCTCTGCTGATAGCCAGATTCCCATTTGATTGTTCTCCTTCAGTCTCCATGATGCTTTCCTTCTTAGCTGCCCAGTGGCCTAGC
>NW_005842026.1:2442153-2443489 GCF_000455745.1 Alligator sinensis | reverse complement strand
GAGGAAGATGCTGGCAATCCTATCTACCAATGATTAGGACGCTGTCTTGTGATATGGAAGGTCAGAGTTCATGTTTCCTGAAGAATCAACCAGTGGGCCTAGAACCTGAATCTCTTGAGTCTCCCCTTGTCTAGAGGGGTGTTTTAACCAATATATTACTGAGCAAGAGGTGGGCACCACCATACTGGTCTCAATTCATTGTGAAACAGTTCAAATCATGGCTTTTAGTTGTCTACTTTTGCAAGGGTTTATGCAACATTTCTAAAACTAAATCACAAATGGAATTAGAGGCCTCAAGGTCAGTATTGAACTAGTTCTGAGTACATGCAGGAGTGACAAACTTAGATGCATATGGTAAAATGCAGTCATGTAAGACACTTAAGTGTGCAAGCATGGTTTAAATCATTATGTGAGGCAAAGACCACACTGTGCCAGGGGGAGTATCAAAGTCACCCTATCCCAGAGAGGTAAGATGTCTTCCAGAAGTCTCTCTCTCTCCACTGTGGCCTGGTACAGCCTATAGCTCCCCTTTAGGGGAATTCAGAATGCCCCTTTCTATGCAGTGTAGATAAACATGCTCCACTCTACACACTCCCACACCATTCCCAGGGAGTAGCAGCTCTTATGCTCTGCTGAGCATCAGGGATGAAATGCTGGTCCAACTTATGTGGCCCACACAAGAAGTGTGGAAACACTTTACTCCATCCCTCTTCTCTTGCTTTCCCCTCCACTGTACAACTAGTCAGAGGAGACTGTAATCTACCTTTAATTTATTTATTTGTTGTTTGAGTCCCCCCTCATTCTTCCCTAGTTGACATTCTCCATTAATGTTGAGTAAATTTTGCCAGCCTGAGAAACTTAACAAGAAAACACAGATTGCATGCTAGGTTGAGTTTCCAGAATTGGCTCAGTTAGAATAAAAATCCTTTAATACTTTAATCTTTTAATCTTCAAAATAACATAGGAATGTTTCTTGGATCCCTCCCCAGCTGCTATCCACAAGTGAAATGTGTCCATTTACACCATCTCCCTCTTTACCAGCAACCACTTTTATTCAGCTTCACTTCACCATTCCTTAAGCTTGTTCTTGCTGAAACTCATGGGCAAAAATTCTCTTCTGCAGCAATCTTTGCCTTCAAGAAAAATGATACACCCCCAGTCATTATTTCTAGCTAAGATTTAAATGGAGCACTAAACTACTGACAGAATATAGGCTTTGTATAAATGACTGCTCCTTTAAAATAAATATATTAAACCTTCATGCTGAGCTCAGCTATGTCAACAGAAGTTTGAAATATTGCCACTTTTTGGTCACATTAGCTTCTCACCACCCTCT
>NW_005842026.1:2440497-2442122 GCF_000455745.1 Alligator sinensis | reverse complement strand
ACAGTCCTTGTCGTTCTACCTCCCTGTCCCTTCTTGCTATTTCTCTTCCTCCTTGTTCCTGCCTTTCTGCCCTTCTTTCATCAGCTACCTTTACCAAGGTCATGAAACACAATTTGGAGATCAATCAGATTGATGATATAGAGTTTCTCAAAGACTATAGCTCTATTACTAAATATTTATAGTCCATGTCTACTTAAATATAGTAATTTTGCTAGATTCATATCTGAACAATTAGATTCCTAAAAAAGATTTGCTAGTTGATCCTTAAACGTTTGCTAACAGATACTTAAAATAGATCCAAAGGATCTATCATTACATTTATAAAGTGATTATCACCATAAGTTTCCATTTAACTTAAAAAGTATATAGCATATCATGTAAAGAAAAATTTTAAACTTTTTCACTATATGGCATAGGAAAAGGAGGAAAACAAAAATGACTTATTCTAAATATAATAGCTTATCTAAACACGTGTAATAAAAAAAGAAAATTGCTTATGTAATTATTTCCTTCACCCTTCCCACCAAAAAAATACATTTGGGCAGGTTAAAACAAGTTCCTATGCACATACTAAATGGCATGGGCACTGTGTGAAGCAGTGGTTCTCAACCAGGGTGCAGCAGCACCCTGGAGTGCCTTGAGTTCCTTTCAAGAGTACACAGGGTGTTACACAATGTTAGCATTGTTAACATACATATTTGTGTCATACTCTGGACAAATTGTATGCAAATATGACGATTCACAAGATAGCCCAGAGATTTCAAATAGGAATCCATAGTGTCAAAAAGATTCTAACCTGTTGTGGTCTTTATGAGTTCTTTGCAAGAGAAGAATTGCTCTTTTTCTGTAGTCAAAAAACAAGTGAAAAGAGCTGGCATTTTCCAAGGGGCCCCTCAAGACTAACAAGGGGTGCCTCAAGTCTAAAAAGGTTGAGAACTACTGGTACGAAGATAAGCTGCAAATAAAAAGTGTATTGACTTAGGATGAGATGCTATGTGAGCAGGCTTAGAAGCAGGACCAGATTAACCCTTTAGTGGGTCCTAGGCAAACAAACTCATGAATCCTATGCAGGTCGAGACCCCCTCCCCACCCCGGTGCTGCCACGTGTGGGGAGCGGGGCTCTGAGCCACTGCTAGAAAGCAGCCACCATGGCAGTGAGGTTGGTAGAGGGGAGGGGAAGGGAAGGGAAAGGAGGCAGACGGGGCCATTCATGCCACCGCCATGGAGGGAAGGACTGCCCACCCCGCCAGCTCGGGGCCCTAGGCACATGCCTAGTTTGCCTATGCATTAATGCAGCTCTGCTTAGAAGTTTGCATCAAAGTCTTTGAACTGTTCCTGATGTACCAGAGAGCCACTGGACCAGCAAGGCCTTGGCTAGGGACTTCAACTTCTTGACTGGAAGTGGGAAGAAAACAGGTTACAGCATTACAGTGAACAAGTACAAGAGAAGGATCCACGTGGTCAACCAAAGACTGCAACGCTGGTGTCGTCGGGAAGGCTTTGGCTTTCATGACCACAGCCCGCTCTTTGGCGAGAGAGGCAGCGAGCTGCTGGGAAGAGATGGCCTCCACCTCTCTCCCCTAGGGAGGAGGCTCTTCTCAGCCAGACTGACTTTAAACTAACAC
>NW_005842026.1:2440185-2440425 GCF_000455745.1 Alligator sinensis | reverse complement strand
GGTCAAGGCACTTAAGGGAGCCCACCCCTGCCCCAGCCCTGGCAAAATCTGTGGGCAAGGAAGAAGCCCCCCAGGGGACACTTGCCTGCCTGTACACAAATGCCAGGAGCTTGGGGAATAAGCAGGAGGAGCTCATCCTCCTGCTCAATGCAAATAATTATGATGTCATAGGGATAACGGAGACCTGGTGGGACTCCACCCATGACTGGACCACGGGTATAGAGGGCTATACCCTTTACA
>NW_005842026.1:2439824-2440100 GCF_000455745.1 Alligator sinensis | reverse complement strand
CCCTCTGGATTAAAATCCGTGGGGAACACGGCACAGGGGACACAATGGTGGGAGTCTACTACAGACCTCCCACCCAAAGTCCTGAGCTTGACCAGGAGTTTGCCCGGGAACTGGCTGAGGCAGCATGCTCCAGGACCATGGTCGTCATGGGTGACTTCAATTACCCGGACATCTCGTGGGAGAATCGCTCAGCAAAATCTGAGCGGTCGCCAAGCTTTCTCTCGTGCGTGGATGACCTCTACCTGACTCAAGAAGTCTATGGGCCAACGAGAGGCA
>NW_005842026.1:2412084-2438163 GCF_000455745.1 Alligator sinensis | reverse complement strand
CAGGCTAAAGAGTCCCAGGGCTCTCAGCCTGTCATCGTAGGGTCTGCTTCCCTGACCTCTGATCATGCGCGTGGCTCTTCTCTGGACTCTTTCAAGCTTCTCCAGAGAAGAGCCACGCGCATGATCAGAGGTCAGGGAAGCAGACCCTATGATGACAGGCTGAGAGCCCTGGGGCTCTTTAGCCTGGAAAAGCGCAGGCTCAGGGGTGATCTGATGGCCACCTATAAGTTTATCAGGGGTGACCACCAGTATCTGGGGGAACGTTTGTTCACCAAAGCGCCCCAAGGGATGATGACTAGGTCGAATGGTCATAAACTACTGGAAGACCGTTTCAGGCTGGACATAAGGAAGAATTTCTTTACTGTCCAAGCCCCCAAGGTCTGGAACAGCCTGCCACCAGAGGTGGTTCAAGCGCCTACATTGAACACCTTCAAGAGCAAACTGGATGCTTATCTTGCTGGGATCCTATGACCCCAGCTGACTTCCTGCCCTTTGGGCAGGGGGCTGGACTCAATGATCTTCCGAGGTCCCTTCCAGCCCTAATGTCTATGAAATCTATGAAAGTAAAAGGCAAAACTAATACAGCCAGATCCCCAACTGAAGAGAATTAGGTCATCACTCCACCTAAGTCATGAGTGTCCAACACATAGTCTGTAGGCCAGATCTGGCCTGCAGAAGCTTTCTGTCTGGCCCACCAGCAGTCTGGTGGGCTACTGGAAGTTGAGGGGCATGGCCTGTTGTAGAAGTCAGGGTCCCTGGACCCTGATGGACATGGCCATTGGCAGCAGGGCACCAGACCCACACTGCTAACCAATGCACTGCCATCCAAAT
The DNA here is from genome assembly GCF_000455745.1 of Alligator sinensis. NCBI lineage: Eukaryota > Metazoa > Chordata > Crocodylia > Alligatoridae > Alligator > Alligator sinensis. The sequence continues at coordinate 2,437,332 of NW_005842026.1, read as the reverse complement.
GCAGACTTGTATGGCTCTAGATCAACCACAGTTACTGCTAGCTCATAGATCCAACCTGGGAGTAGTTTTCAGGGTCCAGATCCAGCCTGGGGCCCAGGAGAGTTTGATACCCCCTGATCTAAGTCAACATACCTCTTCTGCCCCACATTTTCTAAGCAATCTACAAACTATTCTGCAGATCCTACCTAGTTGCAGTTCATCTCTTGATCATTTCGTATCATAGAATCATAGAGTCACAGAAAATTAGGGTTAGAAGGGACCTCAAGAAGTCATCTAGTCCAACCCCCTGCTCAAAGCAGGACGATCCCCAACTAGATCATCCCACTAAGGTGTGACATCTTAGTAAGCAAAACTGTTATGGTATTCATTATCAAAAAGTTTTAGGTTTCCTACAGTCTCAGTCATGTCCCCATACCATTGCATCATAATAAAAGTACTTCACCTTTCTGTAGAGTGCTCAGATGCTCTCATTGTGCTTTATTAGTATTCTTAGCCAGCCTCATAGCAAGTCTTTGAAACAGGAAAGAATTATTATCCTTACTTTAGAAATGAGGAAAACAAGACAAGAAGTGGTTAACTGATTTGTCCCACAGTGGCAGAGGTTGGAACAGAACCCCAAACTCCTGCATTTCAGCTGTGTATTTTAGCTTCCTTCCTCATCTACAGAGATATGCAAGTGAGCAGAAGATGAGCCCTAGGTGCTGTCAAAGAAAGGTGGGAAGGGCCAGAATGAAGAGGGAGTGTGCCTCATCATCATCCCACCTCCTGCTCCCCCTGCACTTTCCAGCTCCAGCAGCAAGCAGTAGCATCACAGGAGCATGTCCGTGAGTGAAAGGCACTGTGGGCTGTGTAATTCTCTTCAGCTGCAGCAGCTAGACTTTACCCCTCCTGGGGCAAATGATGCCCATTTTTTGATGCCATAAACAGGATTTTTTTTTTGCCCATTCAATATGAGCATCTGTAGCAAAAATGTGAAGTGACATCTCCCCTCAACAGCAGTGAACTTCAGCTACTACTATTGTGCGCTGCCTGCTTCCAGAGCTAGAACCCTGCAGAGGAAGTACAGGAGAAGGAGACAAGAGGACTGCCCCAGGCGCAGTCCTGCCCAGTTACAACTCTTATCACAATTTGTCCAGAGTGTGATACAAATATGTAAACCAGACACTTTCAGTTCTGGGAAATAGATCATTTACGTTCCTGGTTTGTAGCAGTCACCACGACACTGAATGTGTGGCAGCTGTCAAAACATGATAAAGGGTTTTTCAAATTATGTCTAAATTTTGTGGTAAAATATATCTGCCCTATAATTCAACAGCCTCTTAGTAACATGCTATAAACTTTCAAGCATCATTTTTTTCCAGACCACAGAGCAACAAGATGGCAGAATTTTATGTAAACTTATCTGCCAATTTTTCCTCTATGTAGCTGTTGGGTGAAATACTGGTGTTTTGGCAAAAGATTTGAGGATTTATTACCAAAGGACAACTGGCTATGAATCTGTCTCCATTTATCGAGCCTGAGATACATGCCCTTGATTTCCCCCATTGAAATCAAAATACAATGTACTTTATATAAGTTGAGAAACTTTAACTTTTTCATTTTGAGCATGCTAAAAAATTATATTGGGACTTAGGCAAATGTATAGTTATACAAGCAACTCACTGAAAAAAGCTGACTGGGGAAAGAAAGGAAGCTGCAGGGGAGAAGGGAGTTCAGTTTGGGGAATGAAGACCAAAAAGATGGTATGTGATGCTGAGGTTTGTGGTAGAATTAGTCAGTACCATCCATATGGAATAAAGACCATCTCTTTTCAAATTGTTAGGTTGTTATGTGTATTGCTGCATGCCTTTCCAAACCCAAATATAAAATTCTTATGTTCAGTCCCCCATGCATGGGGATATCCTTCATTTCTGAAACGCTACTTCTGTAGCCTCCTTTAGGACATGGAGAAACTAGTGTTCTCAATAGTCCTTGAGATCCAGGACATTTGGAATTGCCCAGACATGCATTCAGCTGTGGACTGAATAAGTTACTTAGAAAATTAGGAAAATCCTTGAATATACTCCAAAATTTCTATACCTGTGAAGGATTTCCACAGCACACATTAGAGCAGCATTTCTCAACCCGTGAGTCGCAACCCAAAAGTGGGTCACAAGAATATATGAAAGGGTTGCAAACAAACTTAAAAAATGGATTCTCCTTTAAAGGAGAAAAATGTGGGAAACAGTAGGTTTTCCCTTGCAGGCTGTTGGAGTTCCAGCTTGCAAGGGGGTTCTTGGGGCCCGCCATGCTTCACACACATACCTATCCCCCTGCCCCACACACTAGCAGCAGGTTGGGAGTGAGGGGCACTGGGGTAGGGCTGGCCATTGATGTTTACCAGTGGGTGCTGGTACAAAAAAGGTTGAGAACCGCTCCATTACAGTATGAATCACCAGTATTATTTGTCCTCAGTGTTGTTTAATAGCCCTACAATTTTTTGGTGGGGGCAAACAGAGGTAGAAAAATATTTTCTATTGTGGAGGATCTTTTGATACTAAAACCAATCATAGACCATATAACTGTAAACTGTAGATCTCTAACCCATATAGTTTTGAAAGGCTGTAGACTGAGCTCTAAGGAATTGATAACAAACATATTAAAGTTCTTAAACTCCCAGCTTCGTAACAGCAAATTTTATTTGATGCACACTGTCAGTTCTATATAAAGAATAGGTTATACAATGGGATGAGATAGTATCTTCAAATGGAGATGGACAGACCAGTTAAGACTTCTATATTTCAACAATTCAACTTTGGAAGCTTTTGGTTTAAAGACAAAATCATCCTAATTCCAGGCCAAGAGAAGAGCTTAACTAGACTGTAAACATTTTCCAGTTGCTCTTTCTTCTCCTTATTCAAACAAACAGACAGAATCTTTTGAGAAGCCTCATATTAGCATTTAAAACAAACCACTAACTAGGTCAAATTTGAGCTGCATTTCAACTAGTTTGTCTTGTGTGAACAGAAACTCTACACCTCAGCTGAGCCATTTCTATATTAAAGTGTAACTTTCTTCTCTGCTGCTTGCAGGAGCCAAGATTTCCATGTGTTACATAAAAATGTATATTTTAAATGGAAAATATAATTGACTCCATTTGGTATCAGAAATGTATCACCAAGTTTGTAAACATCTATGTTCTCAAGCCCTCCTTTTTTGGGTAGGCGAGGTCAAATTCTTATCAGATCGAATGCACTCAAGACATGAGCACTCAAGTCATTTTTTGCTTTCTCAAATCACCAAACTGTCTTTCCTCACTTGCACCACAGCTAACCTTGGTCATCTCTCATCTTGAGTTCTCTATCCTTTTCCTCTTCATCTTCCAGTCTACTTAAAACACATTATCACATTTGAATTTTTTTTCTGAAATGGCTCACTGGCTTCCTGCTTACAGCACTGAATTCAGCTTCTTCAATATAACCCACAATAGTACCCTGTAATGCTTTCCACTTCGTCTTAGTTTTTTCCTTCTCTCCCTCCCAATACTCCTCCAAATCTTTACTCCCACTTTACGCTGGCCCCTATACTTGGAACATTCTCCCTCGTGAAATACAGTTTGAAGGTAGAGCAGATTAATGATCTATTACTGCTAGAAATATTTATACTCCATTTCTACTTAAATTTGGTAATTTTGCTGGATTCATATCTGAACAATTAGATTTCTAACTTCTCCCTCTTCCCATCTGGCAAATACCCCTTTCCCAACAAATGCCTCACTCTATAGTCATGGCCATCAAAAATGACAATGACAGAAATTCAACATACCACTGAGTTTTCACCAGAGCTGGATAATAAAAAAAAAAAAGAGAAATAGGAAATCTGACACTATTGAAGAGATTCCTTTATCACATATCTAGCCATGTCATCATATATCAAGCAGCTGTACTGTAATTATTGTGACTTTAATCACCTGTTCTGAATATGATGCTATTCTTGTATTTAACAATGACAGTAATAGTGTGTGTACTAAAGAAAGAATAAGCGTACAAATGATATGCTGATCAAACAAACCAATTGACATTCACTCATACCAGGGAAAGTCCTGTTGTTCAGAAGACTCACTTATAATGTGTGGTGTTCTGGGCACTGGAAAACAATGATAATAGGCAAATGTGTCAATTGTTCACAAGTTTATGCTGAAATCTCGAAAGCATATATTCAGGATTATGAATGCTTTACCACAGTGGTTCTCAACCAGGTGCCACAGTACCCTGGGGTGCCATGACATGTTTTCAAGGGTGCCACAGAGCTGGCACCACCACCACTGTGAACAGCTGGAACTGCCCAATGTGCCTTTGTTTTACAGAGGGGAATGCCAGACAGACTGGGAAGTAGCTGCAGCAGAAGCCCCTCTGCCACAGCCCTTCTCTAGCTACCCAACATGCCCCCTCCTGCAAACAGAGGTGAGGAGAAGGGGTGGGGGGAGACCGTTGTGCCTGGTCACAGCTGGATAAGCCTGGGGCACAAGCCCTGGGTGCTGACCACAGGGAGGGGACTGGAAAGGAGGCTGGGGTGGCGAGGTAACAAAGTGACAGAAGCGGGTCTGTGGTCAGTGCCAGCTCATTCAGAAGCTGTTAGCCTGGCCAAGCAGAGTCAGGATTCCCCTGGCAGCCTGGCTCCCCTCCCCAACCTGGTGTGTGGCAACAGGTACTTTGTTAACCTTGTCACAGCCACAGCCAAATTAAGGCTTTTCCAGCCAAGATCTACATGCAGATCCTCTTCACCTGTGAGATGATTAACAGAGGATAAGGTGAGTGAGGCTGGTGCAGGATTACACCCCTTGTCCCCACTGCAAGCCTGCAGTCCCTGAGTGAGCCCACGCTGTTGCAGGTAAAACTGCTTGGACCCCCTCCCCATGCACTCAGTGGATTTTAGACTGGCTGTCCTAATTGCTTCTGGCCTTACCAAGCATGGCTATCAGGACAAGCAAACTAAGTTTTATTCTTTAAAAACAACAACAAAAACCCCAAAACTATTATAACTTCAGAGAGGATTTAGGAAAGTTTCATTCATTACAATGTTTTCTAGAATGTGAGTACTACTAATATTTTGTATCCTTGTAAAATATACATAACTTTGAGGATCTTAAAGGCAAGCCATATGAGGAAAGGCTGAGGGATCTGGGACTCTTCAGCCTGAGGAAAAGAAGGGTGAGAGGGGCCCTGGTAGCAGCTTACCGCTACACTAGGGGAGTACATCAAGGGCTCGGTGAACAACTGTTCACCAGGGCACCCAAGGGGAAAACCAGGAGTAATGGCCACAAACTCCTGGAAGATCGATTCAGGCTCAACATTAGAAAAAAAACTTCCTCACAGTCAGGGTGTCCAGACTGTGGAATAAGCTCCCTCCAGAGATGGTACAGTCACCTACTCTGGAAATCTTCAAGAGGAAACTGGACTGGAACTGGACTGGACAGTCACCTTGCTGGGGTCACCTGACCCCCAGTTATCTTTCCTGCTTGGTGCAGGAGGCTGGACCCAATGATCTTCCAAGGTCCCTTCCGGCCTTATAATCTATGAATCTCAAAATGGAAGTGGAAAAAAATCAGTAGATAAAAGAAAAAAAAAGAACAGAAAACCACAGAATACTAATTAACACTAGAAAGTCAGAAACTGGAAGAGTAAACCAAGCTCTTGTTAACTCATTTTATGGTAATTTTGTAGTTTAAAGTATTTTATATTTAAGCTTTGATCAACAGCCCATTAGATCTTTTTCTAAGACTCCACTAAACTACCAGTATTTAAACTCAATCCAAAGAGGTTCTGAGTCCCTCCCAAAACACATAGTAGGACCTGATTTCCCACTATTGTTAGAGGAATGGAAGAAGCCCTCCTTTCAATAGAATCATAGAAAAGTAGGGTTGGAAGGGATCTCAGGAAGTCATCTAAGACCAATGACCAGCTCAAGGCAGGATCATCCCTGCCTAAGCCAGCCTATAGAAGTGTTTGTCTAACCCAGTGATTCTCAACTAGGGTGTGAGACTCAACTCCATTCTCAACTACTGCATGGCTGTGCAGTATGTGGTGCCACAGACACGTTTGCAGTGCCACATACTGCACATTCAGTTGTTCTCTGTGCTGCAAGAGAGCAGCACAGAGGGGGTTTTTGACCCCTGGATATCAAAAGTGGAGCCGGACTGCCCAGAGCCACACTACCCAGAGCCAGCCAGGCTCCACATGACAGAATTGCCACTGCTGTAGCTCCAGGAGGCCCCCCAGGACCTCAGGTAAGACTGCTGGGGCCAGCCCAGTTCTGGTTCCTGCCTCCCCTACTGCCCCCCAGGGTAACTTATCATGTACCAAAGCGCACTTCACACAGGTGTTCCCCTGGGACAACTAGTAGCTGTGCAAGGCACATCACTGCTAGTTGTCCACAGGAAACCAAACATCCACACCATGTGTGGGCATGGCCAAAAATTTCAAGTAAGTCCTTAGTGTCAAAAACAATCAAATCTGTTGCTGTCTTTCTGAGTTATTTGCAACAGAAGAATTGCTTTATTATTTTTCTGTAGTCAAAAAACAAGTGAAAACTAAGAGCTGCCATTTTCCAAGCAGAGGATGGAGGGGGGCTCAAGTCTACCAAGGAGTGCCTTGAGCCTAATCTCTTCTTAAAACTCCCCAAGCAACCCACATCCCCAATTACCAGGCATAAAAACACCAAGGACACCTTAATTTGCCACAGTGAACAAGGGAACTGCCAATGTAAAGCGAGTGGACAATGGGCTGTCAATGTCCTGCCACTGCAGGTGGGATATCTCAGCACCTTTCTACAACTGCTGCCACCATTTCTTATAGCAATTTAAGCCCTTGCACAATTTTGAATCACTGAGGACACAGTGGTGGGCTTTAACAGAAGCATTTTTATCTATTGCTGACTGGAACAGTCTGATATTCTGATTGATAGTGGCACAGCAGCTCTGCAGAAAACTTTACTGGATCTTTCCAACAGCATCATGTCACATTAAGAACATCATGGAATTATTCCTTTTGTTTAGCTATTTTCTATCTTTGGTGTTCTCATTTTCATTATTGATCAGATCAGATCAGATTTTGTTTACTATATTATTTCTGATTAAAAATATATCCGTAAATGATCGTACAAAGCATTTAAATACATGCTTAATTTTAAACACAGGAGCAGTTTACAGACTTCATTAAAACTATTTCCTTTTCTTAAAGTTATGTGCTTGCTTAAGCAGTTGACTGAACTGTGGTCTAAACAATTTCAGAAACTGGACACAAGCTGTTTTCAAAAGATAAGAGAGTATAGAAACATTCCAAAACCAACAAAAAAGCATAGATTGCAGATAATATTTTGGAGGTTATTTATGACCTTGGGTTTCATACTGCAGTCTGTGTATACACCCAAGTGGGAATTTGGTACCTTTGGGGAATGCAGGATCAGAATGCTTTATTACATGTATTGCTAAGGTCTTCTGTATTTACATGAATACAAGAAGACCCTGAATGTAAGACAACCACCCCCAATAATTAGATTCTACATGCAGAAAATGTATAAATTTATTACAATTTTCCATGTATGTAATCTAATTATTGGAGGATCATCTTACATTTGTCTCTGCTGCCGCCCCTGCCTGCAGCAGAGGCGGGGAGGGAGGTGATGGGGACAGGAATGGGGCAGACAGTTGGGGACAGACAGTGCGGGAACCAGTAGAGGAGCATGTAGTAGAGCAGGAGGCAGTCATGGGACAGGCAGCCATGGGGCAGGCAGTGGGAGACAGGCAGCTTTCCGCCTACTTCCTGTCCTCTTCCAATAACCCTCCATTGTGCCTTCCCTCCCCCACCCCTGCAGATTCAGGTTGCCCCAATTCCCCCTTTCCCTGTTCCCCACTCCCCACCCTCTTCAAGCCACTTTTGCCATCTGCAGCCTCAGGTCCCCTCCCTGAAGTCTTTCCCCTGCTTCTTGCCCCTCAACCCCCAACCTGCAGCCTGGGGCACAGAGCATGGCTCTAGCCCTGCCCTGTCACAGCAGCAGCATGGAGCCAGCACTGCTGCTATGGGGCTGCGCTAGAACAGCAGTGCTGGCTCTGCACCGCCGCTGTGGGGCCAGGCGGGAGCTATGCTCTGTGCCCTGGGCTACAGTTGGGATGGAGCTTGCCAGCGTGGAGCAAAGGTAAGAAGAGTGCAGCAGAGGAAGAGAGAGAAGGAAAAGTGGGGGGACTGGGGGAACTGGGAGCTGCAGGGGAGGAGTAGCAGGACATGCAGACGCCTGCCTCTCTTGCCCCACTCCACTGTCTTACGCTCAATTGTAAGGCAAGGGGTTTTTCCCCCTCTTATAAAATAGGGAGGGGGGAAACCTCATCTTCTAATAAAGTCAATACAGTATCAACTGAATTGTTACTTTACTTGTTAAATTGATGGTTGTTAATTTAAACTAAACAGATTTGTTTTGTAGTGTTAATTGGTACATTCGTGTAATTCAGTTTATATGGTTATTGCTGAGTCAAAATGAATTGAGATGGTGTTATAACGTGGATCTTGTTATGTCTAATGTCCCAAACAGGGTGGCAGCAGCTTTTGCTTGGAGTCAAAGAGGAAAAAATAAGCTGGGACTTGAGGGGTGTGATAGACCTGCCATATGTGTCACACAATCCCTTTCTGGTCGCTCTATCCAAATAAAATGGAGTAAGGAGGAAGGGCCCATCAATCAGAGCCACCTTCAGTGACCTTCGCTTCATCTTCCAGATGTTACTGAAATATGTTTGAGGCACCCAGTCAAACACGTAGCCAGGAATCAGAAACAGAAGTTTTTGGCCAACAGATTGCCTCACCATTGATAAAGCCACCAAAATGCATTGCCTCTTGCTGCTTCCCCTATACCTACTATTAACGAGTTTCATGATTGTGAAGCCATGCCTTCCCAAAACCAGTCTTGGCAGTGGCCTGCCCCACCAAGTGGCAAACATAACTCCACTGTACTTAAATGTTTGAGTTTTGATAGTTCTTTCAGTTTTGAATTGGGTTTTTTATTTGGACTCACCCCTTGGTTTTGGCGAGTCGGGATAGCTATATAATATATTGACTTGGTATTAACCCACTAATAGAACTCAGTTAATACAAAAGAATGACCACAATATGGTCAACTTTTGTGTAACAGTTTGCATATGTCCTACGGCATCCAAACCACAATGATACTGAGACGGACCTTCATAGGTTTATCTACAAAGAGAGAGGTTCCTATTGTATAGTAGCATTGACACTAGGTTTAGGAATCCTGTAATCCGATTTAAGACACCCTAAGACAGGGGTGCTGAACCTGCAGCCTGTGAGACAGATTCAGCCTTTGAAGCCACGTAATTAGGCTCACAAGGCTCCCAACAAGTCCTGAAATATGGCAGAGGGAGAGTGGTGGTGGCAATTAACACTGCCACTGCTCCGCTGCTGCCAAATTTCAAAGCTCCACACAACTGGACTGGGCCCAGCCAGGCTGTTCTTATATGGCTGCACTGGTCCCCAGGTGGACCAGCACCATGTGCCAGATCCAATCTATGGATGGAGCCGGCAGCATTTACCCAGCTGGCAGGCCCTAAGGTATTTTTAGCATGACTGTTCTGATGCAAATTTTAAATAGCCAGTAGACATGTGTGCAGATTTCTTATCTTATTGCAAGCCTAACCTCATGCAGGCATTAAGCTATTTCTGTGGTTCTGAAGCATTTCAGAGTTGAAGGGGAGTTCCACAGCTTTGTAACCTCTCATATTGCAGGATAAGATATTTTATTGTATCCCATTTAAAATATACATACATATATATACACACACATTATAGATAGATAGATAGTAGGGGTGTGCAAAGTAGGCCATATTTGATTCAGATACGTCCTGATTCGGGGGACAGTGATTTGATTCATTGATTTGGATCACTGTCCCAATTCAATTTGGCTGAATCCGAATCTGAAGATTCGATTCTGATTCAGAGAATCAGTGATTTGGACATAGATACAGCTTTATATGTTTTTTCTACATACCTCAAGGTACCAGGGGTAGCTCGTGAAGGCTGAGATGGTGGGGCAGATGAAGCATCCCACAGGAGCGTGGGGGAGCCCCCCCACGTGCTCGGCGGCGGACCCAGAAGTAGTTCCGGACCATTTCCAGGTCCACCGCCAAGTGTGCAGGGGACCTGCATGCCCCCCCCCCCGGCTCAGCAATCAGCCACGGGGGGACCCCAGATGCCCCCCCGGACCCAGGAGGCACCAGTTGCCAAGCTGGGTCACCCCCAATTGGGTGTCCGATTTAAGACACCCCAAGGCGCTCTACCCAGATCGCTGACGAGTTATGCCCAGCCTCCCACCCCAGCTCGCATGAGATGCTCCATCCACCCCACCATCTCAGTGTTCATGATCCACCTGGTACCTTGAGGTATGTAGAAAAAAAACATATAAAGCTCTGTCTACATCTGAATCATCGAATCTCTGTGAATCAAATCGGAGGCTTCCAACTCAATTTGGAGAGATTAATGGGTCTCCTGATTCAATTCCGATTTGGAGACTTGGCCACTGAATTGGACCACATCTCGTCAAAAACAAATCAGCAATCAAAGCTTTGCACAGCCCAGATAGATAGATATGGTCCCCAGCTTTCCAAAATTTGAAGATAATGTTACAAGCCAAAAACATAAGGAAACTTTTCAAGATGTTCAAACACCCAATTTTATTAGCTCTCCTATCTCCAAAATGCTATATCCAATTTGCCTCAAATTCTCCATAAAAAAATTTGCTTTGGAACAGGATCAGACAGGCAAAGTTTTAGGCAGCTCAGTTTAATTTTCTTAGTAAAATTAGTAGTCAGATATGGATTTACAATGAAAAGTTTAATTCAGATGTAATTAAGCAATGAAAAGAGAGAGCAATCTATTTTAGTGACAGTTTATAAGCTTTCCCTTTCTCATTTTCAATACAAGGCTCATCAAAATCAGCTGAACATGTCTGTGAATGAACTGACTGCATGCATATAGAAGTGACCCTGGCCATAAACCCTCTTCTATTCCTGTCACTGCCATGCCAGGGTTTCCTCTTTCCTTCCTTGGGTGAAGAACTGGGTGGCTTCTTGGCACATCACCCCAGATCCTCCAAGGAAGTTAGGCACCTATGAAGTTAGGCACCTTGTCTTTTGAAGATCTGGACAAGTGTATTGTCTATATTCTGATTTACCTTCTTTCCTCTCTGACAGCATGTAGCTTCCCAGTCCCTATCCAAAAACCGTAAGAGTACAGAAATTAAGAACTCAGTCTAATAAGAAATATAAATTAAATTAGAAAACAGTGCTATTGAGTAACATATTTTATGTATTTATATTATATACTTGTAGCTAAACTTAATAAAAATTCCATGTTATGCATGCAAAATGGTGAAATATAATATAAAAGACAAAAAAAATTACTGAAATTAAAAAAAAAATTAACCTACAGACTCACTCATTGAGAGCTACCTACCAAGACTTACTAACCATTTAAGGTTTATGATTTTAGTTATCCATGTGTAAATGCAGGGGAACACATTTTCAATTGTTTTTAAAGCCATATTTTTCTTACAGGTAAACTGCCAAACAGCTTTGTTCATTAGTTTAATACTTCCAAAACTCCAGAATTCAAATAGAGAAAGTTTCAACAAAAAAGCAGATTTTTTCAGAAGTATACCTATTTGAAAACTGGAGGACAGGGAGTTTGCAGAAGAAAGTAAAAGCAAATGGTCGTAGAATCTTGTTCTTTCACCAGCATAGTGGCTACTGATTCCAGATGCGGTATCAACATTTCAGCAAAAAAGTCCTTCTGAGAAGCTCAAAGATTTGCAATGTATATAGAAAATTATTTTACATACCAAAGAATAAGGAGAAAATGTAGGACAAATTATTCATTGACTTTTTTGTGAAGTCACTCAGTGAATCTCATAGGCCTTCACCATTGAAAAAAAAATCTAGGAAAATATGTTAATTAAGTAAAAAGATAAAGAAGAGAAAAAGCATATGAGAGAGTGGTCATCAGGACTCTAGCACTGCAAAACAAAAATTGTTTGCTGCATATACCTAAATTTCTATGGTAAAAAAGAGCTTTGTAGAATTCTAGAGTCTGCCTTTAAAGGTCTAAAAATCCAAAAGCTTCTCTCTCTACTAGTACTGTAAGTTGCCTATATCTCTACCCCTGGGCTGTAACCATAACCTTCCAATCCCAGTGAGCTACAGACAAGAGGGATTTTGTTTATATGGTAGAAAATGTTCTGCCAATGGTGAATTCATATTACCCTTTAGAATAGCATGTTTATGCTCTCATATACATGCTGATTCAGCTGCCCATGTGTTTTTCCAATGTATGAAACAAAATTAATAAAGGACACTTTAATCCCATAAAATTATTTACATGCAACAGTATTTAAAGAATTTAACTAAAAGCCCAAATGAATACATATCTAGGATTCATTTTTAAAAGAAAAATAGGATATAAAGAAACAAAACAAAGAGTTACTGTTGCACTATGTAACAAAGGTGCCTTTTATAAGAGAAATATTGTTGTTATTAAGCTTGTCCTTCTTGAAAATTTTTATGAAGTTCAGAGATTCTTCCAAGTAATTAACTAAAAAGGTTGAAATCTACCTTACATGAACTCAGTCTTTAGAGCCATTTTGATGCAGCCGACATGGTTTCAGGGATTTGTTTTAGCTTCTGCATTTTATACGTGAGGTTGCTGGCTGCTCAGCACTTGTGTGTGGGCAAACTGTTTTTGCGGAGATTTATATTGCCACTGTTCCATTACTATTGTAATAAAATAGACCTATTCATTTGGCCAAATTTAACTCTTCACTTTACAGCAGGTTTTGTACTGCCCAGTTATTATTTAAGAACTTTCTATTATTTTATACCTAAAAGTCTGTTGAAATGCAATTATCCAACCACAGTGTCAACAAACACTGCTTACCGTACAAAGTATGATAAAATTACCAATTGTTGATCTATGCAGAACTCTTAGGCCCCTGACAGATGTTAAAGTAAAGGAATAATGGGATCTGATGCATAATCCCAACAATTGCACCTCCTGCCATGCCACACATGCATGGCAGGAGGCACGATTGTGGGATCCTACAGCAGATCCCATCACGCCATATTGCCAGTGTAGGAGGAGCCCAATCCTGGGCTCCCCTTGTATTGGCAATTAGCAAGCTTGGCGCTCTGTGCTCCCATGACTAGGAACCCTGGTCAACTGATCAGGGCTCCCAGCCCCGGAAGGGCATGGAATGTTTCCCAGCTGGGAGTCCTGATCAGCTGAGGGGTGCTCCCAGCCTTTGGAGTCTTGCAAGGCTCCAGTGTGTTCCAGAGGCTGAGCATACATTCATTTGAAGGCATGATAGCAACCTCCCACAAAATTATTACACAATATGTATAACAACATTGTGACCTATTTGTCATTTTATCACACCATTAATTGAATGAACATGTAACAAGGTCACTTCTTAAAACACAATTAACCAGTTAATCACATATTAAATTTAACATCTGTCAGAGGTCTTACTGTTGCAAGCATTGGTACAGCTGCACCAAAGTGGTTCAGAAAGTCATCAGGGTAGACTACAGTTTAGGATGCAAGGATATTGTACAGCTACTGCCACACAACTACTGTATGTACTCGAATCCAAGATCAGGCTTTTTTCCTTCATTTATCATGAGAACAAAATATCATGGGCTTCATCTTGGATTCGAGTACCAGCACTCCAGCTCCAGCCCTGACCGAGGCTATGGCCAGGACAAGAGCCAGAGCCACTACTTGTCCCAGGCTGGGGTGGAGCCGGAGTCAGCAGCAGCTGTGATGAGTCTAAGTTAGGGGCCAGTAGGGGTCAGGCAGCAGTGGGGATTAGTGATTGGGTGGCAGCAAGGATTGGGGTTCAGGAAGGGGATTGGGCAGCAGTGAAGGGTCAGGGATCAAGTGGGGAATCCAGCAGCAGCACAAATAAGGGATTGGGCAACAGCAGACATCAGAAATCAGTCAGGGGATCAGAAGGCAGAGTGTCTAGGAAATCAGGTAGGGAAATAGGAGGCACCTTGCATCAAGATCAGGTTAGGCATCAGGCAGGGTATCAGGAGGCAACATGTGTCTGGGATCAGGCAACAGTACACATCAGGGATCAGGCAGCAGGGCAGGTATGGGATTGGTCAGCCATGCACATTGAGGTCAGGCAGGTTTTAGGAAGCACAGTGATCAGGACTGGGCAGCTGGGTACATTGGGATATGTCAAGGCATTATGAGGCAATGTGCATCAGGGCTTGGGCAGCAGCAGAAGTTGGGGATTGTGGGGGGGGCTGGCAACAGGGGGTACCAATGGCAGAGGGACAGGTGGCTGGGGCACAAGTGGGGTGCCAAGCACAGGGGGACAGTCATTCAGGCAGAGGGGGCAAGTGGCAGGGGAAAAACACAGGGGAGCAGGTGTCAGGGGCACAGGTATGGGGGATAAGTGGCAGGGGAGAAAGGTGGAAGGGTCAGACTGCTTGGCCTCCACCACAGTTGGGGACAAATTTAAGACAACCATCCAAAAGTTAGATTCTATAAATGGAAAATGATAAAATTTTATCATTTTCCACGTATAGAATTAATTATTGGGAGGTGTCATCTTAAATACCAAGTCATCTTGTATTCAGATAAATGTAATAGGTAGTTTTCCTCTTAGATGTTCACTTTCCGGAACTCTGGTTCTGGGCTGTGAATTGCATAATGCTTCTACTTAAACTTGGAATTCTGATCACCTAATAAGCCAATAATAATAATAATTGTTCAGTCTGCTCTTAACAAGTGAATGTAAAAATGCCTGTATTATTTCTAGGTTTTATAATCTCTCTTCTCTAATTGGGTCTTTGTCGCCTACACAAGCTTGTGACTCTCTGAATCAGTTAGCCTTAAGTCAGTCAGGCAGAAGGCAGGGCAGAGTGGCACTTTAGACTAATATAGCTAACTACCTCTCTGTACCATTGTACCACAGGTATTTTATCCTATATCCCTCGATGCTGTTATCATTTTGCAAAGAGGAAGCACCTTCAAATTTTTATTATAAATTCTTTGAAATCCAAATTTGCTAAAGAAAGCATCCAAATCCCACCTTGATTTACAGTGACTCCATTTATTTTAATTCCATTTCACATGGACTATATTCTTTTCTGACATCCAAGATATATGCAAAGAAATTTAAGCACACAAGATTATAGCCTCAGCATAACCATATTGCAGTCAATGGGGCAACAGCATTGTATACCAACTAAAGGTGTGTATAAACATTACGTTTCTATTGGTGGAATTGCAGTCTCCCTGGGTGTACAAAAATGCACACAGTTTCTACCAGACCAAAAATGAGAGGTCCAGTAGAAAAATCTACCATGCTTAATGAGGTAGAAGTGACCCCTAGTAGAGCTTCTACCAGGGGTACATTTACCCAAGGCTGGTCTAACTATGAGGTGAACTAGGTGGTTGCTGAGGGTGCCAAAAGTATATGCAGAGCAAAATAACAGGAGTATCATTCCAAATAACAGCCCTGTCTGGCTATGGCTCCACCTTGGTCCTAAGACCTTTGGTTCGGTAAGGGAGAAAGACCTCTGAAAAGATCTCAGAGGTAAAAGTTCATTCTAGACATCTTATTTTCCTCTATATTGGAAGTGGTGGGGGCACTGAGGTACACAGTTCACCTAGGGCAACAATTACCCTTGGACTGGTCCTGCATTTACCCTATTGATAGAAGCCACAGCTTTGTCCTCCAGCATCCCAGCATATATTGCTTCAGACTTCAGTCTCTCTCTCTAGGGAGAGAGTTAGTGACTTGTACATGTGATGGGGGTTTAGTTCCTTTAAATTGAAATGGTGGGCTTTTAATTATGATGATTAAAAACCCACTGTTTCAATTTAGGGGCTTCTGTCACTGTTATGGTGAGGGGCTCGATCCTTTTTTTTCTTTCAGCAGTCTGTCTGTGGCTGAGGTGAGCTGCCAGTGGGCCCTAAGCTCCGGGGCACCCCGGTCCTTCCCTCCATGGCAGCAGTGCCCCCGACAAGGCCACCCAGGTGGGTTGCTAGTGGGTCGGGTGCTGCCCCAGCTCAGGCTCAGGGAAGAGTTGGATCAGGCTAAGTACTGCCTCCAAGCTGGGGCAGCACCTGGCCCACTAGCAGCCCACCCAGAAGTTCCCAGGGGGGCACCACTGCCACAGAGGGAAGGACCAGTGCCCCCCACTGGCAACTCATTCCCTGGATATGGGCAGGCTCTGCTGGGAAAAAAAAAGTGGCAAGGGGCTTAGCAGGCTTCCAGCTCTGTCCCTGCTTTCTTCCCACCACCTGGGACTGCCCAGGCAGCAGTTCACTCCCCAGCCACAAGCAGGTCTACCAGGAAAAAAAAAGGGGTGAGGGGTTTGGTGGGCTTCCAGTACCCCATGCACTGTCCCTGGCACCTTCTCCAGCTACCACCACACCCAGCCACCCTCCTGCTGCCTTTCCACACTGCCCTAGGACTGCCTGGAAATGGGTTGGCTTGCCCCTGGCACAGTGCTGGAAGGCAGCAGGAGGGTGGCTGGGTGTGGTGGTAGCTGGAGAAGGTGCCAGGGACAGTGCATGGGGCTCTGGAAGCCTGCCAAGCCCAAGGTTCCCTGCGCCCAGGCTTCCAGCACCCCATACACTGTCCCCACCACCTTCTCCAGCCACCAGCACACCCAGACACCCTCCTGCTGCCTTTCCACACTGCCCTAGGGGCAAGCCAACCCATTTCCAGGCAGTCCTAGGTAGCAGGGACAGTGCATGGGGCTCTGGAAGCCCACCAAGCCCCTCACCCCTTTTTTTTCCTGGTAGACCTGCTTGTGGCTGGGGAGTGAACTGCTGGTGGGCTGAGCAGCCCCTGAGCTGTGAGGGACCCTGGGGATGGATGTATCGCTGCACTTTGTCACATAGCAAACTAAAAATACATCAAGATATGTTTTAGTTGGCTACATAACAAAGTCATTTAAATTGCAATATGCCACTGCATGTGTACAGTGTGACAAAAAACAAATCATAATACGCTGCTGCACATGTAAAGTGTGATGCAATTAAACTGCTGAAAAGGGCAATTTCGCCATGTGTACAAGTGCCCTTGAGCTGCATCCTACTGCTCCAGCCCAGCACACAACAAATCACTTTTCCTCACAGCTTTGGGGATAGGAAAGCCCATCCTTTTAGGGGCAGCTGTCTGCCCTGAGCAGTCAGGGAAACCCAACCCATTTTCAGCGGAGACCCAACCAAACTCATCCAATCTGCACTGAAACTGGGTTTGTCCGCTGGTGCCAGGGGTGTAGGGATCCACTGCCAGCTGCTAGAGAGGAAATTGACAGGCTTGAAAAGACAGCAGCCACACTCTGGGTCTCCCGTCTCAAAGCCTGACAGCTGCAAGGGAGGGAGGTAAAGAGGGGGTGTTGGGGCAGAAGGGATGTAACCCCTTGGGACGGCCAGCCAACTAGTGCTGACCTGTGCCCTCAACTGCTGTCAGCTCTTCCTGGAAACCAAGGGAGCCTGCAAAGCATGCTGCCTTGTGTGCATAGGGGTCCCCTGGCTGTCACCCACCCAGTCCTGTAACATTTGTTCCCACAGTAGGTTTTTCCACCAGGAAAACAGAACTGGTAGAATTCTCTCAGATTTTTGTAATACTTGTACGCTAAGGCTCCAACCTAGAATCAGTTTGAGCCAGTTTTACTAATGTAATGGTAACACTGGCCTGTATTTACTTGTTGTAGCCTTTTTATATAATGGTCTATAACTGCTGATAAAACTACCTCAGTAGAATTTCCATTGTGACACCCATGTTAGCCCCAAACAAATTTACTATACTTAATGCTTTCAGAGTAAGGATCATATTTTCAAAAGAGCTGCTCAACCCCTTGTACATATGTTGTGCATAAGAAATTACACGTTTAAAATGAGTGGTTAGCTGTAAAGCCACCCAATATGTTCCACAGCCACATCCTGAGATGGTGGGGGCCCCATGATGCCCATTGTAGCTAATGGGAGCTGCAAGTACTCAGAATTCTTTAAAAAAAAAATCAGCCCTGTGTAAACCAGGACAGGATTCTTTTTAAACCCTTTGGTTAGTTATTATGATTCTTAATATATAGCAGATGTTTGCAAACGGTAATCTCTTTGTATTCATTTTTCCCTGGGTAACACAATTTAACTGACTCACTGTGGAAGGATTGAAAGATTGCAATCTCATTTTGCTTTAATGGTTGCAATTAAATCTGGTGCATCTACTTCTGTACTGTGTTTTTGCTTGACAGCTTCTGTTCATACTTTGGTTTCTAAATTGCTCTGGCTACACTTCAGTTCTGAGGCAGCCAGAGTTTATTGTAGGCCCACTGCAAGTTGACTGCTTTCAGGTTTCCTGTCCTCACATACCCTCACAATCTTTGTGATCCCAGCCAAACTGAACATCTATAGCGTAGCACGAGAGAAAAACATTCCTGTAATGTGTCCAGTTCTAATACTTCAAAAATACTCTGTCTTGTGATACCTCAATGAGATGCAAGACACCAGAGGTTCCTAATTCAAAAGCAGAATTATTTCAAAACAAGTGCAGATTTAGTTTGTTTTTGTTAATTTTTTTTAAACATTTGGCTCCAAATGAGTATGCAGAAAGTCAGAAATCTTCAAGGAGGACCTTTTATATGCCTAGTGAATTTTTTGATTCAGAAGAAAAAAATTAAAACTCTTCATTACTGAAATAGAGATACCAGTCAGCTTGGTATTTGAATACTTGAAAAATTTCCATTCATATTTGTCAAAATTTTAAACAAAATTGCTTTGAAACTCTTCCTTCCTAAAAAGTAAATTATAAGGCTGCATATTCTGGAATATGTTCAGATACAAATTTCAAAATATGGATTTCTAGTTTTACAGGTAAATATACAACTTGACAATCATACTATAATTACATAGTTATACACACCACCCAATTAGCAAAGTTTATGGGTGGGGGGAGAGAAATGTATAGAACATAAAAGTGAAAGCATTAACTGGGATAAGTACTCCAAGGCATTCTAAAGAAAAACAGTCTCTTAAATTCAGTGAACTGGAGTGAAATAAAAAGCTACCCCTGTATTCCTAGTCCAAGTGTGATTGCTGTCAAATGTGTGGGAGCACACATCCCACACCCCAAGACAATCCCAAACTGGGACCTGCACGAGGAAAACTGCTGGACCCTGAGAAAAATGCGGCGGGCCAGGGAGGGGCTGCAGGAGCTGCTCACCAGCCGGAGAACAACATGGTGACATCAAAGGAACAGCAAAGGAGTCCCATGCAGCCTCTAGCATGCTTTAAAACCATGTGCTGGCTGCATTGGGGGAGCGGGTGGGGGCAGTCAGCCGCTTCTTGTTTGGCTAGAAGCAGCAAGACGGCTTTACAAGAAAGCTGGCAATCAGCTGGAGGACAGCAAGCAGGTGAAGACTGGCACCGACAGCCATGCTGCATGCTTGGGAGGACTGGCACAGAGGCAGGCAAGCTAGGGAAGACAGCATTTGAAAACATCTAATCGTGAGTTTATCCATAATATGGGTGTCTTACGAACGATTATATCAAGTGACACTGAATCAGTAAGAAAAGGACTGTGAGCCTTTTTTGGAGTAAAAACTGGTTGGTGAATGGACAGGGTGAAAAGGGAGGTAGGAACCCCGAGAAAACAGCCATTAATCTCACCTGAAGCTCTTAACCTGGATGAAGCCTTCCTATAAGTAACTAAAATCAAAGTTGTGGCAGGTGAGAATGGAGGTGTAGCATACAGGCGCAGATATTAAGGTCAGCATTGGCTGTTGAAAGAAGCCCCAGAGGGTGAGAATTAGATCCGGACGTATTCAGGTTACACGCTGCCAAGGGAGCACCGTTTACAACCAATGCAAAAAACACTGTTCTCAGTAGGAACCTGAACACACCCATAATTGTAAATGTGTTAATGACAGCAGAATTTGTCCAGCTGGAAATCAACTAGCAGTTTTATTTAAAATATATCAGACAGATAGAACACAGCTCATCCTCTCATACCCCTAGTGGCTCTGCAAGGTTAACACAATTAATAAAATCCAAGGAAAAGCCTTTTTTTTGGTCATTATAGTCAATATATATGATCCTGAATAACACAGAGAGCAAATGTTTGGCCATTGTACTACATAATCATTGTCCTGACTTTACATACATGTAGCCCAGGAAACTTGGATATATACTCCCCTTGTCCAATTGAAGGGTATTGTTAGCTGGCAGGTGTGCTGTGGGGAAAACTGCAGACCACTCAGTTTCCCGCTGTCCCTATAGAACCAGGCCAGGACAGTCAGGGGACTTAACTATATACACATTTACTTACATTAACTTATCACAAGGAAAAGAAACATGGATATAAACATATGTACTATATATATATATTTATAAGATATCTAAACAAATAACATAAACAATACCATCTGGGTAAATGCCATAAATCCTTATACCAGTGCTCCAGATACAGGTGAGTCATAGGTAAGTATTTGATCTGAAACAGATAGACCCCCAAAATAAACATAGATAGCCAACAGATAAACTATGGATAAGTATGAGTGAACAATAAATAAGCCACAAATAAATACAAATAAACAACAGGTGAAATAATAGCAACAGGGAGTCCCAGCAGAGCCATAGGACTCTACTCATCTACTAATTTACAACATGAGAGTTCACAAAATATAAGGCACAACATCACACCACTTATGGCACAAGAGCCCCAAAGATAAACTCAATTCCAAGGGGAAACTCCAATGCCCTTGGGCTTTCCCCAAGCCCTACAAAGAAGCTGGTAACTTTAGGGGGGCCCTCCCAGTGAAGCCCTTAACTAACCAGGGGGGACTCCCTCTCCCCTGTGGAAATCCACTTTTCCCTGCAACTCATGGCTCCCAGGCCTTAAGGGTGGCCCTCATCCTCTGCCAGGCTCCTCTCTCACCTGCAGTGGGGTTTGGGTGGCCGGGGGGCGGGGGGGTCGCTGTCCCGTGGAACAGGGCTCCGCTATGCAGGGCTTCTGGGGCCTCTGGCTTGGCCCTGTCAGCTGGCTCAGTAGCCCAATTGCTGTCTGGCTCTCTGGACTCAACCTCTTGCTATGGGTTGGAGGCCTGGGCTGCCTCATGCAGCACCAGGCTCAGTCAGCTCCTGGATCCTCCATGCAGCACCTCCTGCACCGAGCTCCCAGCCTCATTCCAGGGGTTGAGGACCTGAGCCGCCCAAGTGCTCCAAAGATCCTACCCCATGCATCGTCCTGTGCACCGTGTCTCTAGCCGCATGCCAGAAGTTGCAGACCAAGCCGCCTTACACACCTCCCAGGGTCTGGATGCCATGTGCTGTGCTGCATGCCGAGAGCCTACCTGCTGGAGCTGTCCACCGTTCCCCGCTGGTGGAAGCCTTCAGGGTTGCTTCTGGGCTACTGCTTCGCCCTGCTGAGCAGCTCTCCTCAACTCTTCTAAGCCCCACTCTTCCCTCTTCCCACATGGATGTGTTTCCCCATGCTGGGCACGCAGCTCCTTTTATATGCTCCAGGGCTCCGCCCCGAAGGCTTCCGACCTGAGTGTTGCAGTCTTAAATCAGGTCCAGCAGGGGGGACTCCTCTCCCCCTCCCCTCAGGAAAGGGGTGTGACTTAACTCCTCTTGCTGCCTCCTGATTGGTGGATATGCTTCACCAATCAAAACAGCAAGATTTCAAACCTGGGACTCAACCCAAGCTCCAAAAGGCAAGCCTGCTACATACACTTTAAGTACACTAACTAAATTGGACTTCATCTAAATTATTCAGGCAAAGCCAAGTATCAGTGACATCCATACAAGCAGTTTCTTCCAATGAACTGCATGGCAGACGTTGTCACCAAAAGTACCTGCTTCCAATGTCAGTAATTCATTGACTTTGTGCCTACATTTTTGGAAATGGTATCAGTCAACACTAGTATCTAAATTATAGGAAGGAAATGTCAATACATTGGAGATAAAAGGAAAAGTATGTGTAAACAAAACAGAAGCCACATTACACTGAAGGAATGTGCAGGGAAACCTGGTGATGAAAGGCAAGAGAATGAAGCCTTACTTGAGAAATGTAGGGTATATATGCAATGATTGAAGAGGAGGAGTGTGTGTGCAAATGCTAAGAGATAAGAAAGAAAACTATTTCTTAATCTGTCCTCTTCTTTCTCTTGTTGATGGAAGAGCCCATGATTTCCTTTTCCAGAAATCAGCTATTCTTTGCTCCTCTAGCCAGCTCTTAAAAACCTCCAAGGACAAGGATGGAGATTCCACCACCTCTCTAGGTAACCTGTTCCAGCATTTTACTACCCTCCTAGTAAGATAATTCTTCCTAATATCTAACCTAAACTTACCTTGCTGCGACTTGAGACTGTTGCTCCTTGTTCTGTCATCTGCCACCACTGAGAACAGTTTAGCTCTGTCCTCTTTCAAACCCCATTTCAGGTAGTTGGAGGCCGTTATTAAATCCCTTTTCAGTCTCCTCTACTCTAGACTAAATGAGCCCAGTTCCCTCTTTCCTCATAAGTCATGTCCCCCTACTCCCTCACCATTTCTGTTGCCCTCTGCTGGACTCTCTCCAATACGTCCATATCCTTTCTGTAGTGGGGGAGCCCAAAACTGGACACAGTACTCCAGATATGGCCTCACCAGTGCTGAATAGAGGGGAATAATCTCTTCCCTTGACCTGCTGGCAACACACCTACCAATGCAACCCAGTATGCCATTAGCCTTCTTTGCAACAAGGGCACACTGTTGGCTTATATTCAGCTTATTGTCCACTGTAACCCCCAGGTCCTTTTCTGCAGAGTTGCTGCCCAGCCATTCAGCCTTCAGCCCATACTGGTGCATGGGATTGTTCCGTCCTAAGTGCAGGACTTTGCACTTGTCCTTGTTGAACCGCATGAGATTCCTTTTGGGCCAATCCTCCAATTTGTCTAGGTCACTCTGAATCCTAGCCCTACCCTCCAGCTTATCTACTACTCCCCACAGCTTGGTGTCATCTGCAGGCTTGCTGAAGGTGCACTCTGTGCCATCTTGCAGGTCATTGATAGAGACATGGAACAAAACCAGCCCCAGGACCAACTCCTGGGGCAGTCCACTTGATACCGGCTGCCGTTCCGGGCTGCCAACTAGCCTTCAAGCCATCGATTACTCCCATCTGAGCCTGATGCTCCAGCCATTTTTCTATCCACCTTACAGTCCATTCATCCAGCCCGTACTTCCTAGCTTGCTTGCGAGAATGTTGTGGGAGACTGTATCAAAAGCCTTGCTCAAATCAAGGATGTAGGCAAGGTGCTTGTGTCCTAGTAAGATCACACAGTAAAGTTCTGGTTAGATTAGAATTTGGGGCTGCACCTAGTCCTAACATTTTGTTGTGATGCAAGGTAATTGCTACCCTGCTAAGCAAGCTGTATTATAATGCAGATATTAAAATGAGGTCCTATCTCTGCTGGACAGCCAAGGGCTTGATGGCATTTTGGAAATGCCACAAGCAGTTCAAAAAACAATGCTTACTTGACATGGCACTAAGCATGTCTACACATGCCATTTTAAGGCACATTAAGTGTGTGGGTCTACATGTGTGCACCATTCATGAGTCTTAAAATGGTGATGTTAGGCTATTCACACCTAAATTTGATACCTGCAAAAGCAGGTATCAAAGTTAGGCGTGACTAGCTAAAGCACTTTAATGCACATGTAGACTTGCTAAGGCACTTTAACTCTGTTTGTCAACTGACTTGGAATTAACTTTAGTCCTAAATCAGTCCAAATACTGTGTTAATGTGCCTTAGAACTTACACGTGTAGATGTGCGCCTAAATCGCCTTTCTGAGCATTAGGCAAATGTGCATTAAGTTTAGGTGAATGTAAAAGCACATGTAAGTGTGCCCACTGAGAAGCAACCTTAAACCAAGAACTTATCTCTTCATTCTGCCCTGCTCCATTTGCCCTTTTTCTTCATTCCTGCCCCGATACCTCCAACTTCCTTGTATCATGTAGTCTTTTTCCCCCATTCCTTCTCAGTTACCCTGATTCACCCTTTTCCAACTCCAGCCACCCAGCATATATATGTTCATTGTGTGCTGCTTCTCCTGTCAGCATCACAGAAATACATGACATCCATTTCTGCCTGCCCATCACTTGCCCCTTCATTATGAAAGCTCCTATCCTACCACACTTTATCAGTTATTGCATCCTATTACCCCTGCTGACTTCCTGCCCCTGGGGCAGGGGGCTGGACTCGAAGATCTGAGGTCCCTTCCTGCCCTGTCTAAGAAATCTATGAAATCCATTAAATTATCCAACTTCCGAGACACCCATGCTACATGCACTGGGAAAAAGTTTCCTACATATGCCAGGAAAATGTCCTCTAACCACCACAGGATGTTCTTGTAATGTTTACTATGCAGAAACATGCATATGGTATAGCCTCCTTTTCCCTTCCCTTACCCCTAACAATTGGTTTGAAAATGCATATAAATTACTCTAGAATTTTCCAAAATGCCATGCCCTCTCCCTCAATCTTCTGCTCTTCTCCTACAGCATGGAAGTTCTTTCCAGAAGGCTCCCATACCATTAGCCTTTCAACTCCCAGTAGAAAAAGTCACCTCATTTCCTAGAGGAGGTATGAAATCATACTGAACACAGAAGCAAGAAGCTGCTTTGCATACCACTGTCAAAGTGGCCACCCATTATTAGTGAGAGAGCGATAGTGTCATAATCAGCATTCCCTTTGCAAGACCACAAGAAGGATGAGGCCATGATGTACACATGCTGTGGAAGAGTGCACCACAGCTGTTTTCCTACACATGCCTTAGATCACTAGTAGTTCACTTCTTGCTTTTTAATCACTTTGGATCATCTATATAGAGTGAAAGATGCATATGAACACAGATTGATGACAGAACTTTTTGATGACACTTGACTGAGCAAGGCTACAAATGGAAGAGATTTACCTGTTCTTAAAGGCACAGGAGAAAGTAACTGTAATAAGTATTTGTTCACTATGAAAAATGATCCTTTAACAATTAAACAAAAAATGAAAGAGTTACATCTGAGGGGATATTGGGAACCCTACAAGCAAGGGACAGCTGCAGCACAATGTGTTTATTGTGGCTGATTTCTTTTTTTTTCCAACTATCAGGATCTTCTTCTCTGGAAATGTAGCAAAACAGCAGTTAGATATGGCTCTG
>NW_005842026.1:2407858-2412074 GCF_000455745.1 Alligator sinensis | reverse complement strand
TGTGACCAAGAGATCAATCCTCTCTTAGTGAAAGAGTTGCTTCACTTTTTGTTATTTCATGTCCAAGAGCAAGTACTTGCCATCTCTAACATGTGCCAACGTACTAGTAAATGCTGGCATCCGTGTGACCTCTCTTTTTAAGAAGCAGGGACTCAGTAAGCATCCTGATTTATAGACACTTACTCACATTGAATAGTACTTACTCATATAAATTGTGGGATGACTTATGTGAATAACACTACTCAATGTGAGTCAAGGTTGCAAAATTTGAACCCTTCAGTAACTTTCACTTCATTTTTAGGTAAGATTTCAGACCTAACTTTCTATACCACTGCCATACATCTCAGAGACCCAACTGCATTATTAAAATCTTCTGAAATACAGTATTCACTGGTAGTAATGTCATTGTTGATCTGTTTGGCCTAGGAAACGTTTATAGTGTTTTTAAATGCTTCTTGAGGAATAAACTCTCTTTCACTTGGCCTTAGTTAAAAATCACACTGGGCATGTCTATATGTGCATAATAAGGAGAAGCAATAAACTCTGGTACATAGCGCCAGGGTTTATTGCTCCTGGGTGCTGCATTTACATATACACCTGGGACTGCAGCACATTTAACCAAGGCAGAGCAGCCCCAGCTGGCATGGGGTCCTGGGGGTCAGCCTGCCAGCCTGGGGCTGTTCCAACCCAGCTCAACATGTGACAGAGGGGCTGGCTAGGGCACGAGGGTGCTCTGGTGTGGGGCTAGCTGGCAGGCAGCCCCTGCACTGAGGCATCCTGGTGCCCCAGCCAGCCAGGTCAACATCTACATGTGCACTGATGAGCATGAAAAACTCCACAGTAGGATAGTACTTGTATTTCAAAGGACTAACCTACTGTGACATTTATTATTTTCCTGCTGCCTAATAGGGCTACACATATAGACACTGAGACATTTACTGTTCAGCTAACTAGGCAATTCTGCACTAAGTGTGTCGTATAGCAACACCCACTGTTATTAAGCGGGGAAAAATCCCCTTTGTTTGATTCCTAATAGCCCCTTTCATTAGGAAAACTGGCTTATAAAAACTAAATTGTTTCTTTATTTGGTAATTGTTACTTTCTTCATTTCTCTCAGATTGGACAGCAATAGCAGTTTCATTGCTTCTCATAGTAGGCACCACATGCAGGTTCTCATCCATTAACGCAATGCTGCAAAATTTATTTTGCAAAAAAGGAGCGTTCATGTGCAAGGACCTGCCGAAATCATGATTTCACAATTTTCATGGAAACTGCAACTTCAGGCAGGCCCTGCAAAAAAGCACATCCTCCACAAAAAAAGCACAGGCTCCACAGTTTTGGTAGGTTCCCTTAAAAATAAAAAAGGAAAAAAATACTGAAAATAAAATGCTGGCTCCCTCTGAGGAGCCAGCAGTCCTTGTGGCCACTGTGGCCTGGCTGCACAACCCACTGAGGGGGAAGGGGGAAAGGGACTGCCAACATGGCAAGATGGCTGCTGCCACCACCCCTCGTTGCTGATTGGCTGCAAGGCTGTCCATCAAACAGCCCCACCCTTTGCCACCAATCGGCGGCAAGGACCAAGGCCACATGAGACAGCCCTCACAGCCAATCAGCAGCAAGGGGTGGGGCCCTAGGACAGACAGCCCTCAAACTAATCAGCAGAGAAGGTCAGGGTCGCCAGGTCCCCTGACCAATTGGCGGGGGAGGGCCACCACACTCCACCCACAAAAATGGCTGCCTGGCCCCCAGTCTGCCCATGAAATCAGCAGCAACCACCATGAATTTAGTAGTCCCCTGTTACGTGTGATGTATTTGTTGGTGGTCTTTTAAAAACATTTTTACACTAGACAGAACTTAAAAAAATACTTCATGAATTTGTGTGTCTTGAATTTTAGTTCTGCAACATTTATTATAACCCTATCTATATTGTTTATTATATTGACCTCAAACCAGATCTTACAAACCTCACCAGAGAAAAATTCCTAACATTTATAGTAGGGTTTTCCTTAAAAAGTTCTGCTGGACAGATCTCGTAATTGTATCTCTTTCAAAAAATACACACGGTAAATTCCTGTTGAGATGTGGAAAACACTTTTCTTTTACAATAACATTTGCTTATTCTGCTAGCAGTGTCATTTCCTGGAACACGTTCCAGTTTAGCATACAGAAAACTGACGTATATGCCTATTACTGAGCACATAGTAAATGTATTTTTGGGGGCTATTAAAAAAAAAGTTCTTCATTTGTTAAGGGTAAAAAGAAATTAACATTTACACATATAAAAACAAGTCTTCCCAGCAGGAGGCACCTGCAATAAATTATCCCCCACATCATGTAGCAGCTTTTGTGGACATATCGTGTGATACAAACAGCAAAAATGAATGTGAAGAACTGTTCTTGTGACTAAATTTGACAAAGCTGGAACAATAGGTCATATCATTACAATAAAACTAACTGCTACTCATAAAAGCTGATACTTTGAAGAGCCAAAGCCACAGGAAAAAAAGTGTTGGCCCTGCCACTGGCAGATGAAAAATTGGAATTCTTTGGCCATTGAAAAACTGGGCCCACATGTTAATTGTAGATGAATCTATTCTACTCAACAGTCCTGCTGCCTGCCCAGAAAAACTTTGGGATCCATCCTACAGTGCTTAATCAAAAATCACATTGACCTCAGGACTGGATTCTACAATCACCTTATAGGTAAATGATTGATGTCAAATTAATATCTGCCATTAAAATGAAGCTTTTCTTTTATTTGAAAAATAATAAAATAACTGAGAAGATCTTTCTTCCATCTCATTCCAGATACTCAGGCAAATAGTTTATCTCTGGGACTGCTATAACTGTCTAATGACAGTCCTCCATGCAGTAGTGTAATGACGGGTAGGCAACCAGGACACCAGCCTCAGGCACTCACATAGGTGGGACACAAGAACTGCCATCTCAGCTGACCTGGCCACTGCTGCTGCCCAGGGAGCAGACTATGGTAGTTCATGCATTTCAAATCAGATTTCTGCACTTAAAAGTTCATGACCAAGCAGCTCATGCCAGGATATATGAGCATAATAGTAGTTTCATAGTTTCTAGGGTCAGAAGGGACCTGAACAGATCATCAAGTCCGACCTCCTGCCCTGGGCAGGAACAAGTGCTGGGATCATAATACCCCAGCCAGATATCTATCCAACCTCCTCTTGAAGACCCCCAAGATAGGGGAGAGCACCACCTCCCTCTGGAGCCCATTCCAGAGCCTGGCAGCCCTAACCGTAGAGTAATGGCTTCTGATATCAAACCTGCTCTCAATCAATTTGTGGCCATTATTCCTTGTTATCCCAGGTGGTGCCTGGGAGAATAGAGCCTCACCTATTTTCTGCTGGTCCCCCCGGGGAGTTTATAGACAGCCACCAGATCCCCTCCCAGTCTTCTCTTGTGGAGACTGAATAGATTTAGGCCCTTTAGTCTAGCTTCATAGGGCCTGGCCTGCTGCCCCTTGACCATACGAGTGGCCATCCTCTGGACCCTCTCAAGGTTAGCCACATCCCTCTTGAAGAGTGGCGCCCAGAACTGGACGCAGTACTCCAACTGCGGCCTGACCAGCGCCACATAGAGGGGAAAGATCACCTCCCTGGACCTGCTTGTGATGCATCTGTAGATGCATGACAAGGTGCAGTTAGCCTTACTGACCTCTTCCTTGCATTGGTGGCTCATGTCCATCCTGGAGTCAACAATGACTCCAAGATCCTTTTCAGCCACTGTGTTGTTGAGAAGGGTGTTCCCCAGCCTATAGGCGTGTTGCAGGTTCCTTCTCCCTGTCTCAGACGGCAGGGGCTGACTTGAGGTGATTTAGAAATTATTCGGTCGTTGGGCGGGCTGGTGAATGGAGAGGCAGACAAAGCGTATTGGTTGCAAAAAACTTTACTTACGCTGCTAGTAGCCGCAACGCAGGTGGTCCGGTCGCTTAAACAACTACACGAGTTGCTCCAGCTGGCAAGGCTCAGGCCGGTGAATCCGTACACGAGTCAGGCCGGCAGGGAAAGGGTACGTTGAAGGATGGCACTCGGCGATGGGGAGAAGGATCGATAGGTGATCAGGCTATCGACCAGCTCAGCCACAAGTTAAGAAACTTCAAAGGCACTCTGCAGCGTGCTCAAAGTTCTCCGACTTGGGCGGAAGTCGCACAGAATTTTATACGGCTAGCAAGCCAATCGCTAGCCAC
>NW_005842026.1:2404004-2405810 GCF_000455745.1 Alligator sinensis | reverse complement strand
ATCGGGCTTCTCCTCCAATAGGACAGAATAGGTATTAGGGTACTGTCCTGATCATAGAACTGTTCCTTTATGAACTTGCGGGTGAGCTTGGCGGGGGTGCGATATTGAGATCCACACTAACTCATCTGGTTGGAACTTAGGTTCCCAAGGTAGAGGTTTTTTGACATTAGCTTCGTTCCATAACGGTTTTGAGGTGTTCAGTGAGATAAGAACATCATGATTAAATTTAGTCCAGTTTTTAAACGTCCCTCCTCCTCTGAGACGAAGTTGTTCTTTGTATAGGCCTATATGTCTTTCTACAACGCCATTGGACTGTGGGTGGTACGGCAGATGGAGATGCCATGCTACATTGTGAAGACGAGCAAATTTGTCTAGAGTATTAGAATTAAGCGGGGGTCCCCCATCCGACTGAATCTCATGAGGAGGTTGCCAGGTGGCAAATACAGCAGTTAAAGCAGATACAACAGCAGTGGCATTGCTTTTCCGTAAGGGAATGACTTGTAACTGTCTTGTTCCCAAGTCGACAACAACTAATCCTTTATTTGGCAGCTTAGACCCTGGGAGGGGTCCTAACAGATCTACCTGCCAGACTTTTCCCGCCTGGAGCTGCGAAGAGTTAAAAGCTCTGAGTTGATGTTTGGTTCTATGACACTTCTCCTTAGCACATATCTCACAGGCCTGAGCTACCTTTTCCCAATCGCGCCGAACTCCATATGAGGCCGGCTCCGTAATGGTTTGGCACCAACGTTGATGGCAAGCTCGCGGTCCCGAATGACCCCAATTTTCATGAAGCCATGTGAGGAATGGATTTACTTCAGGACCGGAGGTAGATGTGATAGGTAAAACTACGTCGGTCCGGAGTGGGTCTAAGAATTTATCAATGACCTCATGTACCGGATCAGTATCAGGACGGTGTGACCTAGTGTGTTTAACCAATGGGAGCCATGCAAATTTAGTTAATGTTTTCCAGATGTCTTGCCAATCATTCAAATTTTCGATATGAAGGGCTGTACCAGTAAGAATTTTGTAAATATACTGCGAGTCAATTGCAATGATTGGAACGGGGAGCGTATCGTCATGATGTGTCAGACAATGCTCCAGTACCTTGAGGAATCCTAACAACTCACATTTTTGGGCTGAATTGTCATCTGGGTAGGCTTGAAATATTTCCTTATCGTGACAAGCCTTGCAATAGTACCCATAGCCTCCGCCATGTCGGGAGGTTCCGTCTGACGCCATCCATGCTGGGGCAGAGGTTCCATACAGTGTAGGGACCTTTTCCTCATCTTCTGGGCTAGGATTAGGCGTCATATCTTCAAACTTCCAGCAGGGCCAGTTGTAATGGTGGGTAAGCACCAGCGTATTCCACGTTTTAGGCTCCCCCTGAAAATGCGGGTCGACTTTTTCTGCATCCAGCAAGGGTAACAATGTGGCACCGGGAGCGCGTAGTGTCCCATGCCCCCTTGCTAACGGCTCCACTAGATGTCCAGCTAGGAGGATTTTCCCTAAAGCTCCATATTGATGTTGTGCCGCTTGAAGCGTCTTATGGGCAGTGTATACTAGCTCATCGCGAGGGTTGTGCGCAATAGCCCACACGTGGTTGGTGGTGAACCCAAGGTTTACAGTTAATGGCTCACCCAGATCGATTGCGTGGAGCTGTGTGTTTTTAACCGTGGCTAACAGGCGAAGCAGGTTTCGCTGATCTCCTTTTGTCCAAGGCGTGGATTTTCGGGATTTGTCACGGATCTGTTGTTGCAACTTAGTGAGGAGCGCCAAATGACTGGGTTCAACATAATGCCGGTACCA
>NW_005842026.1:2401572-2402318 GCF_000455745.1 Alligator sinensis | reverse complement strand
CCTGCAGTCGTGGGAGATGGCCTAAGAGATTTCCCACTGGCTGACCCGCCATCGGGTTCAAAAAGAGTCGGAGCGTAACAGCATTTGCTCCTCCATATACCTCTACACAGGCGTCTATAGCTTCCAGGGGCGTTGGAATTGTTCCAGGTCCAATAGGTGGTGATGAGCCCATCTCTCTTTGCGTTGGGCTGCTGTTAGCCCCATTGGATTCGCTCTTGGGCTCCATGAAAGATATGACACTCCAATTATGGCTAGGAGGAGTTGTTCCACAGTGGCCTTCTGCGGGCGACCCTCATG
The DNA here is from genome assembly GCF_000455745.1 of Alligator sinensis. Classification (NCBI taxonomy): domain Eukaryota; kingdom Metazoa; phylum Chordata; order Crocodylia; family Alligatoridae; genus Alligator; species Alligator sinensis. Next base: position 2,402,021 of record NW_005842026.1, on the reverse strand, counting down.
CCAGGTGTGGAATTTGTGAGTTACCTGTTCCACTACAAGTGCCGGGAGTGGAATGGGCCAGTGTGCACTGTCCATGACTACGTTCAGATCAGTAGCGCGCCCTCTGCTCCATGCCGTTTGTCGGGTCAGAGCACTCGCTTCTTCCCTGTCTAAAATGTCAGATCCGAATTCTACTATTAGTCGCCCCAACCACATGGCCAGAGTTTCTTCTGGTTTTATTTTAGATTCTTTGCAAAGTTCTTGAATTTCTGGTCGAGTGCATGTGTGAGAGGTAACAGTGGTACGCGTGGTACCTTCTTCGTCCGCAACACGCCTCGTCACAGCTATCGGGTGAGCTGCGGCAGAGAGAGAGTTAAATTCTGCATGCGGGAGCGTTGGATACATCCCTCCTCCCATTGCCCCCTCCCCGTGGCAAGGAGGCGGGGCCATTGGGAACGACGTCACTTCAA
>NW_005842026.1:2398501-2400457 GCF_000455745.1 Alligator sinensis | reverse complement strand
AGCCGCCACGTAGGAATAATTTAGAATCGGCCAATGATAGGACACAAATTTGCATGCGAATGGCGGGAACTCTCTTGCACCGAAGTTTTCTATTGCAGCAGAAAACTTTTGCTGTGCACAGAGACTCTCATGTGGTGGGAAAATTCCATTGTGCCGAGGCACTAAAATCATTGGGTTGTGACACTCCCTAGATGCAGTACCTTGCACTTGTCTGCACTGAATTCCATTTTATTCTCATCCATCCACCTCTGTAAGCTGTCTAGATCTAGTTGGATTCTGTCCCTCCCCTCCAGTGTGCCCACTTCTCCCCACATCTGTGTGTCACCAGCGAATTTGGACAGTGTGTTTTCGACGCCCACCTCCAAGTTGCTGATAAAGATGTTGAATAGCCCAGGCCCAAGGACTGAGTCCTGGGGGACCCCACTGCCCACATCCCTCCGGGTCGAAAACGACCCGTCCACCACCACTCTCTGGGCGCGACCATCGAGCCAACTTGCCACCCATCTGACAGTGTAGGCATCGATGCCACAGTCACCTAGTTTTTTTTATGAGAACGGGGTGAGAAACAGTGTCAAAAGCCTTTTTGAAGTCCAGGTAGGCTACATGTACCTCAATGCCCGCATCCAAGGACTTTGTCACCTGGTCCTAAAAGGAAACAAGCTTAGTCAGGCAGGATCTCCCCTCAATGAACCCGTGTTCATTGCCCCCGAGCATTACCTCCCATGCTGTCAGATTGATGTCAGAAATACTCTTGACATGTAATTGTTAAATTAAAACACTGCCTGCCCTAGTGCCAGAGCTTTGGAGTAACTTAGGGTGCATATAGACATTCCAGCAGTTAGATTGGGTTAAAAATGGCTGCCAGGTCTCACTTAGTTCGCCACATACAGACTAGGGGTGCGGCAAAGTGGGCCCTATTCGATTCGGATTCGGCCCGAATCAGGGACAGCGATTCAATTAATTGATTTGGATCACTGTCCCCGATTCAATTCAGCCGAATCCAAATCTGAAGATTCAATGGTGATTCGGAGAATCAGCGATTTAGCCATAGACACAGCTTTAAGTTTTTTCTACATACCTCGAGGTACCAGCGCGGCTTGTGAATGCTGTGATGCTGGGTGGAGCATCCCACAGGAGTGTGAGGAGGCCCTGCACATGCAGGGCAGCAGACCTGGAAGTGAACCAGAAGTACTTCCAGTCCACTTCCAGATCCGCTGCCAAGCATGCTGGGGGGGCCCCCATGCTTCTGTGGGACACTCCATGTGCCCCAGCATTGCAGCATTCATGACTGCCTACTACCTGGAGGTATATAGAAAAAAACATTCAAAGCTGTGTCTATGTCCAAACCGCCGAATCTTTCCAAATCTCTCTGAGTCAATGCAGAGGGTTCTGATTCAATTCAGAGAGATTAAAGGGTACTGTGATTTGATTCAGATTCAGAGATTCGGCCACCAAATCAGACCGAATCTCCGTCCAATTGAATCAGGGACCGAAGCCTCGCACAGCCCTAATGCAGACCTTACGCATAGATCCCTAGTTAAGTCACTCTACATTCTGAACTGTACAGACATTCCCTGAAGGTTAGATCAGTTAAAAAATGGTCAGCCTGATCCCACAACACCCCATGGACCCTACCAATTCCCCACCATGGAGCTGCTAGCCCCTCATTCCTGCCAATCTCCCCTGCAGAGCTGCTAGCCCCCACATACAGCCTCCCCTCTCCCAACCCCGACTGATTATGATCAGGCTTCTGGCACTGGTAAATGTCAGTAAAACCAGCACTGGGAGCAGTTTGGTGGGATCAGAGGGGTTAAAAGGAGTTGGGGGAGTCAAATCAGAGCATCAAAGAGGCTCTCCAATCCTGCTAAACCCCCCATTCCCCCAAGCCCTCCTTGGAGCCCACTAGCCCCCCAATCCCACTAACCTCCCCCACCCCAAGTCTCTGCTAGGCCCACA
>NW_005842026.1:2394435-2398470 GCF_000455745.1 Alligator sinensis | reverse complement strand
ACCCCTCCCCCTACCCACACCTATTTGCAATTATTTTTAGGAATTACACTCTCTCTATTACCAAGCAAAAAATAAATAAATTATTTTCCCACCATGTAGTGATCTTCCCAAGATTTAAATGCAACTTATTAGAATTGATTCAAAGAGAGAGAGAAAACAACAACCAGGAGCTTAAAACAATAGAAAATAGATACTCTTAGAGCTCAATCCTACATCCCACTCATCTAATCAGTGGTGAGGGGCTGGGATGACTGCCATCTTGGATGGGTCGGTGGTGCCCACCACTAGCAGGCTGTGTAGCCAGGCTGCAGTGCCCATGAGGACCTCTGGTTTCTATTGGGGAGCCAGCATTTTTTAGCAAGTTTTCTTTTTGTTTGTTTGTTGGGGGTTTTTTGCAGTTTTCACGGACATTGCCTGTTTTTTAAGACAATGCCCGATTTTGCAATTTCCACAAAATCCTGAATTGAGTAGGTCCCTAATTATAACAGCACAAGTACATGAAATGGTACTCCAGATGGCAATTTCTCACTCAGCACAATGTGCTTTCTTACCATGCACTTCCACACATGAAAGATATGGAATGGGAGCTCTGTTCCTCAGATCAAACTCTTCATATTGGAATTTTAAAAACGCATGAAATTTCCTTTGCCTTTTTCCATGCTCCCTGTATTGTGCATCGGAAGTAATCAGTTGGATATTGTCTTGTTCTTTGGTAGCTGGGCAGACACTGTCAGGCTGTGGGGGTCACATGAGAGTTTGTCTTCATTCAGACAACTTTGCCCTTCAGGAGTTTTGGTAAATTTCCTTTAGATGTTTTCCAGTTCAGCGCCAGTCACAGATTTGGTCTGATACACCAAGTTAGTCAAGGAGATGTTTGGTCATAATTCTTTCTATGCTTTGGCAGTCTTCTCTCTGTAGTCATTTTGTTTCCTTCCAGTTAGAAGACCTGATTACCATACAGTGACTGCGTCTACACAAGATACTAACTGTGCTTTAGCCTGATACTACTGCACAGTAGCGTCATGCCACAGTAGTGACACGACACTACTGTACGGTAGTATTAGGTTACTACGCAGTAGTATCACAAAAAAGATGTCTGTTGGCTCTACTGCTCAGTAACTCAGGTTACCATGCAGTCATTTAGTACTCATTTATACAAGCACTAAACGACTGTGCAGTCAGCGTCTCATATAGACGTGGCCAGGGAGTAGAGCTATGACTCTGGATTTAAAAGTCCAGAAGCTTCCACTCTCTGGGTGGAAGTTGTATACTTCTCAGACAGGCCCTCCTACTCAAAACTCGATCACAGTCCTTGTTAAATCAGGGAACAGTCGTGCTGTTCTGTAATAACTTTACTCAGCTTCGCTACATTGGATATGACAACTCAGGCCCCTTAGGTTAATCATTATTTTAGTAAACTTTAGGAATTTATTCCATACGACAGGCTTATTTAAACATATAAAAACACAGTCTGTACCTCAGATAGATTGATTACTACTCACAAAGAAGACAAAATTAAACAAGCAAATGGGGATGAGAGCACAAGGAGAATTTTTAGGGGGAAAAACTGACCACTCTCTCTTGCATAGTCACCAGATTTTAAATAGGAAACATGTTTCCAAAATAGGCAGTGACAAAAATGCTAGTCATCAGAGAAATCAATTATTATATCATTTCTAATAAGATAAATCAATAATTATCAATTATTATTGACAGTATAAAAATATATACAAAGCCTACATTAATGGGTGCCTTTGAAATTATTAAAATGCTATAGCTAAGTCAGAAGACACTGTTACAACAAAGATAAAACCTTTAAGTAAATGTTACACAGATGGGATACTTATCTGTAAATATGTTAAACACCTGGGCAGTCCAAGACTTCAGCTAGTTAGGAGGTAATATTAGAACCCATCCACACAAAAATTTTAGAACCTGTTCTTTCAAGTGGATTATAACTGTAGTATAGCTGAAGATCTATTAATTCAGAGTTATATCCAGTTTTGGACACAAAGATGCAGCTAGCAATCTGAAGTGGTATACAGAAGAGCCAAACCAATGTCTCTCCTCCCTTTCAAATGTATAGTCTCTTAATGACAGGTGGGCCATTTTGTCCTAGTACTATTACACAGACACTTATACTGCAGGTGCATATTGAGATACAGACCTAGCAGCATAAGAGGCCTGATGAAAGCCAAAAATAATAATATGACAATATGCCATATGATAAGTTGATTCCTGAAAAGAAGGGAAAACATGCAGCACTGCTCTAAGTGACCTTGAAAATGTTCAGCCTCTCTGCCTGCAATTCCCATGAAAATTAACAGTCTTTAAATAGTCTGCCATCCTAGACAGCCACCTGTTTTTCCACAGGTTAGAACTCTCTTTGAGTACCTGTTGTCCACAGTTCCTCTCCCCATTCATGGAAAATGAAGACATCTGCATTCACAACTGCCATCAACAGGAGGAAAAACACAAGCAATTTACCTTCAACTCAACCATTTGCCTGGCCAATGTGCATTTAAAATGTAGCCACTGGATCTTTGAATTTTCTACAGCACCAGTACTGCAGTTTGTTGTTTTATTCAGTAGATACTCTGAGTTTTTTAGTACAATGGTAGATATTTGCCATGATAAAAAATGAATTAGAATAATAACTAAAAGGGCAGAGTGGAATTCATCGTTAAGGAGAACAGCAATTATTGAGAAATACACACACTTGCAAATCCATGAAATGCCCTTTTTTATGAAGAGGGGGTGCTGTTTAAGAACAGGGACGCTAAAGGGCCTGATTAAAAAGTAATGGACAAACTCCTATTGGCCTCTATAAGATGGATCCAAACCAAAGTGATTCATACTCGCACTTTCTTGGGTACAAATTAAACTGTAAAAACAGAAATCAGGCAACCAGAAAAATATAAAATACTTCCAAAATATCCAGAGCTAGTAGGCAAATTGGGAATAGGCAGAAACAGAACCCAGATATCATGCCTTGCAGTCTTGCAATCCAGATCACAGACAGCTCTGCCAAAAAAAGGTACCCAACCGCTTCTCAATCAGCCTGTAAACTCTTGTAATTCAATGAGCTCCCAAGGTACTGAGCAGAATCAGGATTCTTACTGAAACATGCAAGTACCATCAAAATCTCAACTGTAATTAAAAATACAATTTTATACAAAGAGGCATCATTAAGCTATTTTCCCCTTTGAATTATTCAATGGTATTTGATCTTGCAAGTAAAATTATTTTCCATTATTAGAAACAGTCAAACAGAATAGATGTATTTGACTAATATGTTTCTAACAGTAGATAAATAATTCATAAATATATGCCCTCTGTTCATTTAGTTCTGTAAATTATTAAATAATAAATCACCCAATAAATTGTTATTGATTTTTATTTCAGCAAATAGACAGTGCTCCGATAATATTTTCATTATTTTGTATTGTTGTTAATTTTTTATGAAGTGTTTGGACCCAAACTGACTAGTAATTTAATAATTTTCAAAAGTGACTAGTAATTTAGTTTTTCAGCGTTCAGCCATTTGCTTTATTTCTGGTGACCTGAGGATGATCATATTTGCCACCAATTACTTCAATGAAAATGCATCTTTGCTACTATAGCCCTTTACATGTTATATGTTTCATGTTTCTCATTTATCTTTACTTGTCCCCATATTTCCCCTTTCAGGAGAGAAAAGGAAAAGTAGCTATCCAAGTTCTAATCTAGTATGTGCTGTTTAGGATTTCTTTTCTGAAATCCTGCTCCATAATGAAAGATTAAACTTGATGAATTTCCTTTTCATCTTTCTTTTTCTAAGCTGTCAGAAAATTCCTTCTTTTAAAAGTGTGTGGGTACATGTGTGGTCCCTTGGATTATCTTCAAAATGTGCAGATGACCATTACTAAAGAAGTGGAAGAAACAGCATGTTCACAAACAGAAACAGCAGTCAACCTGGAGTCAGGCTCTGACAGGGCACTTCCTGTTCAGGACTAGCATAATGTTTATAGAAGCAGAATAATGCACATTACTCAC
>NW_005842026.1:2388869-2394404 GCF_000455745.1 Alligator sinensis | reverse complement strand
AACCCTTGAAATGAGAGAGCGCACCTACTGATTGAGAAGAGATGGGCTACAGGTGACAGCTGCAGGAATGGGATTTAAAATGGCTGGGTTACAATTTATTTCCACAAAGCACACCAAAGAGTCTCTGATCCAAAAGCCCAGCTTGTCAACACCACAGATTATCCTCCATCAGCTGGCAGTTCATTCCTACATACAGTGTGATTGCTCTCTAAAATGAAACAGAAAAGCAAGTGTGTTGCACCAGGAAGTGGGGCCCCATCCTCGTCTTTTCTAATTATATAAAAACCCTCGATGTTTCTGTGAAAAATATTTTCTAAATGGTTGGAAAAACACAGCATTATTTTTCACAGAAAAGTCTGTATATTTAAAAAAATAATACAATGTTTCTCATTAAAAAATGACCAAGATTGCCAAAAGTGACCAGTGAGCTTGGGTGCCCAATTTCAGACATCTTAAAGAGGCTTGAATTTCTAAAAGCAATAGCTCCAGCTCTCTGCAAATCAGACTCCTTTACATGTCTCCAGCTGGTAAATCTTTCATTTAATCCTTGGTAAAGCAGTTATAAAACTAAGGTTTAGTCTCTTTTTATTATAATTATCCTAGCCTGCATCTGTATTTTGCTTTTATTACTACAGCAAAGCACATAAAGGTAATTGTCTATATGAATATAACAACAATAATACTTAGCTCTTACATAGCTCTTTTCATCTGATCATGAAGGATGATTACTTCATTTTATGGATCAAAAGACAGGGACACTGAAAAGTTGAATGATTTCCTAATGCCAGGCAGCTGGTAAGTGCAGAGACTACAATTAAACTCAGGTTTTCCTGATGCCTATCTCCCGGCCTGTGGTGCCTCTCTAATTCCACACAGACACATGCAATATATATATATTTCATTAGTAGACTCCTGCTGCTAGTGTTGATAATTAATATGTGATATTCAGACATTTCTGGCAACAGGGAAAAGAGTGGACATTTTTCTGCAGTTTGAAAGGACCCGGTTTCAGCTAATCCAGTTAAGGAAGTGTTGAAAAATACAAGGCAAATTAAATGAAATTACAATTTGCAGTAATTCTTTTACATGCATTTGTCTCCTGGAACATATTTCCTAAAAACTAGACCCAAAAGAGAACTTGCCTAGGCCCCTGCATTGGAACTCACCAGAATTTAGGCAGCTAAGTCCAAAGCTGCCATCCTGAAGACTTCTGTTTAGCTGCCAACTCACTCTACAGTTATTGTACTTGGTAAATTTTCACTTGACAGTTCCTTAGGCACCTGGAAGTCCTACTCCAGCTCATTCCCACAGCGGTCCTTGTTTAAACAGAGCCAAGCAGATCCTGATTCCTAAGCCTGACTGGGCTCCAGAAATGACAAGTTCCTTTACCTGTCTTCCCTGAGGAACTTGGGCCACACCTATCTCGCAACGGGCTCGAGCTCAGGCTCCACACAAAATGCCATGGTGGCCAGCTCTTTCTTTTAAAATGCAGCCACTGGTGTATTTTATTCAAAAACCTAATGAGTAGAGTTTCATGTACCTCCTCTGCCTCAGGAGATTCAGCTCCACCTCTTCTTCTACCCGCTGAGTGCCCTGACCTGAGACAGAGGAGGGACTTAAACTCTAACTAAAGGACCCTCCCCTTTGGGGTGGGGGCAATCCCAGTTCCACTCCTATGACTACTCCTAGGACTGTACTTTTTTTACTTTATCCAATGACTATTTAATGTAAAATATATGATCCAGCACCAGAGCATAAACCAAAACCCAGGTCTTTGCCTTCCTCACTAAGCTACAGAGCTGGTAATTCTCAGCTTCTCTCTTCCCAGTGTCACAACCCAAAGGGTGTGATTTTTGTTTGTGTGCGCTTCGGCACTGCTAAATTGTTCCCGCTAAATTATAGCTTCTTTGCACGGTGGAGTTTTCTGCTGCAAAAGAAAACCCCGGTGTAAGGGAGAATTTCCCGCCAATTTGAAGCTTTCTTTGCAGGGTGCATTTCTTTGTTGCAGCACAGAAATGCTCGTTGCAAAGAGTTCCCACCATTTGTATGCTAATTCGAGTCCCATTATTGGCCAGTTCTAAATTATTCACACGTGGCGGCTAGTGATTGGCTTGCTAGCCGTATAAAAGGCTTGAGTGGTTTCCGCCCAAGTTGGAGGACTCCATGAACAAGGGAGGAGGAGACTTCATGCTGTGTGAAGATCTCTAAGCGCTGCGGATCCTTACGGACCCAGTGCATTTAAAGCAGGCAACAGAGGTCTGATCAACCTCTAGCCTCTCCCCGTCACCGAGCGCAATCCAGACGTATCCCTTCCCGCGCGCAAAAGAACTGGACCCACGAAGCCTAGCAAACTTCGTGTGAATGAGTGAGCAGAAGGACCCACGGAGCCTAGCAAACTTCGTGTGAGTTTATTCAGAGCTCTTTCGGACGAGTATTTTCTTCGGTTGAGATGACAGGCTCGTGTGTTCAGAGCCTTCAGCCGGATTGGGCTAGAGTTCACGAGTCTAGAACTCTTGTCCGCCTCTCTTCTTTCCTGTCTGTAACCGCAACTTAAGCAAGTTTTCAGCCTGCACCACTGCCATCTCGGTGCAAGTAAACAATCTTTAAAACTACCGATACGCGTTTGTGCCTAATTCCAGCTCGACGGCCTTCCCTCTCTGACCTGGCGTGCCCGGGCTGCTGGCCACAGCCCGCGTGCAGCACGGAAAAGGGCTCGGGTCGCTCCCGGCCCGCACACCCAGGACAGTCTTTGATGCATAGTAGCATGGCTTCAACAGTGTCCCTAAACCCAAGTGGCTTGTATCCTAGCAGATACAGCACTTTATGTGGAGGTGTGAGTTTAGCCCCTTTAAGTCAAGGAGGGAATTGAACCTAGGTCTCACACAGCCAGAGTGACTGTTCTAACCACTAAACTATTACATAGAAGGAGGTTGCTGTTTTTTCTAACCATGTTTTTAATGAAAGGAGTAAGCCCTGCTCATTTCCTTGAAATAAATGCACTTTGCTTCAGGGAAGATTCAGGAGACTGGATGCACACCTTGCTGGAGTTATTTGACCCCAACAGTCTTTCCTGCCTAGAGCAGAGGGGCTGGACCCGATGATCTCCAGAGGTCCCTTCCAGGCCTAAACGTCTGTGAATCTGTGACACTGGATATGGAGATGAGAGGCACCTCCTGGCAGCCCTGGGTGGAGTTCCTAAAGGACAGAATTTAAAATGTATTCAGGTCTCATATGGAAGTGCTAAGCTCTCCTCATGCACTGTGTAAGGGATACAGACCCCCTCAGGGCTCTGGATTTCACTCTGGAGGCCAAACACATAAAAGTTAGGTTCCAAAATACCTGCACTTTGACAAAATGGCAAATTGCGGGCATCAGAATATTGTAAATAGCTTAAGAATTAGAAGCCAAAAGTGAATGACAGTAACATTTTCGTGTCTTCCAAATAACTGGCCAGCAGTCAGTCAAAACTCCAAGTGCTCCTTAGGCAGCATTTGAGGAAATAAAGTTTTCCAATGTAGGGCTGATATTGGCACCAGCATTTCATAAGGGACAGGAAGACATGTGATTTCTGAAAAAACAAGGCTGAAACATTATAACACAGCAACAAAAAGACTGCCAGTCTTTGCTATATTCAAGGGATTCATACAGCCCATAGTGGCACCAGGACTAATGCCCCCAGAGGTCCCAGTAAACGATTTACCCTTGTAGGGGCAGTACACATTCACCTTATGTGAAGCCACTTTCAGGGGACCTAGTTGGGGGGGGGGGGCATATCTGTGTCCTTGCTGATGCTCAGTTATTTCAGCATGAAATGGTGCAGTCTCCATCTGTGACCATTTCTCATTATCATGTTCAAACCTTTATTACCTCCCCAGTACTTCCAGCCACCTCCTTCCTAGCTTCGAAAGGCATGGACACATTAAAGCTAAAGCCTAAAGATGACATTTAAATGACAGCATGAATCATTTTATCATTGCAATGAATGAATTGGAAAGAGTAAGAAATGGAAAATGCTGCAGGAAAAGAAATGAAAAGACAAGAAAGGAAAAGAGAAGAGAACTAGAGAAAGGAGGATTGTAAAGAGCAGCAGCAAAATACAGCAAGAAAGGTGAATGAGCTTGTTTTCCCAGTGAATGATGCTGAATGCAACAGGGAGCTGAAGAAATAGTAAATAAGGATGATAGTTTAGTTAATATCTGTGTATATCAAAGTCTTTTTCTACCCTTGATCTTTACACAAACTTTCCATTGATTTCAGTAAACAACCAGACAGACAAAGAAAGGGCAGCCGGAGAAAAGAAAGCAGAAAAAAAGAGACCTATATCACTAAGGACATTAAGTCAGCAGCCTTGCAGCCGGAGACTAGAAATAAACCTCAATATCCTATTTTCCAGAAACTCAGCTTTAATTAAAAACAACAACAAAAAGAAGAATCCCTAGCTATTAGGGTTGTGAAGCAAACCTCAGAAATGTGTGTTGTGTCGTGGGAATCAGCAGAGAGCTTGGAAAGTGCCTCTGAGAGATGGGCACTGCTCCAACCTTTGCAGCAAGAGGTTAGGTCAGGTAGCCCCTGCTGATGGCTTTAGTGTCACCACCCTTAACTATTTGATTCCTCGTGGAGAAAGAAGACACCCATCTGCGTGGTGTACTAGGAGGCATCTCTCAAGCGGATACCAAGGCATCTCTCAAGCCGATGCCTTGATTTGAAAGAGACCTCCAGCCCTTGTCCCCCACCACACCTACACGGCGAGAGCCTGTCGCTGTTTCCCTTCTTCGTTCCCGTGACTCACCCCTGGAGGTGGTTCCTCAGGTAAGTGGCGAACTCCCGGGGTTGTTACAATCCCAGTCTCCCGTCACTGGAGGGGATAGGAGTCTCTGTCCCTGTCGTTGCCTCTCAGTCTCGCCTGAGAACACTCCTCGTTCCGGGTTCTCACTCTGTGTGCCCGCAGGTGAACCTGGGAGATCTTCTCCGCCTCTTATTCTTCCTTCTGGGTCCTCATTGTCTTCCCAAGGCAGGGTGTTTCCTGGTTCCCAGCTGTGTTACTCCTTGTCAGCTGTTCTCCCTTCTAAGTAACAGAGTCCCGGCTGCGACTCTGTTACACAAAGACTTTGCCAAGGATGAAGGTGAGACTGACTGGTCTATAGTAGCCTGGATCCTTCTTCCTCCCCTTCTTGAAAATAGGGACCACATTGGCCCTTTTTCAGTCCTCCGGGACCTGGCCTGTGTGCCACGAGTGTTCAAATATTGTTGCCAGTGGCTGTGCAATGACATCAGCCAGTGCCTTCAGTACCCTCAGATGGACGGGCTGCTGGGGAATGCCGTCGGGCCGAGGCGCCTACGAGCAGACGCGGGCAGGAGGATGCCCCTCGCATCCCTCCTGCAACGCCGCCCAGAGACCCGAGCCCTCCTGTCCCGGGTTTTTTGTTTGTTAGTTTGTTTGGTTGGTTGGGTTTTTGTGCATCGGTGCAGCACGAAATGCTCCGGCCGCGGCGCTGGTGAAAGCCCGCAGATCAGACCAGGGCTTGGCCGGGCCCG
>NW_005842026.1:2356732-2387204 GCF_000455745.1 Alligator sinensis | reverse complement strand
CGGGGAGGCTGAGCCGTGAACAAGCCCAGCGTCCTCCTGAACTTCAAGTACTTGCAAGCGGCTGCCGCGATGTTAAAGGGCTCTGGCTGTAAGTTTAGGCCTGCTTCAGGCCCGCAGGTGTCCCTGAGAAAAACACATTTTGTATGTGTTTGTCCCCGCTCCTCTCCCAAGGTAATGAGAAAAGGTAATTCTTTGGTCTGGGCTGCTGCTTGTTTTTAATCTAAATAATTTTAGAAAGTACTGTCTGGGCGATGGTTTTCAAATCCCCGAGTTGCATTGGGAAATGTTTCCTTTGAGCTCAGCCCCGCGGCCGTGGAGAGGAGCACTGCAGTTCATTTCGCCGGGAGCCGGCTCGGGCTCCCGAGGCCGGCGGAGCACAGCGGGGACCGGGGCTGTCGGAAAGGAGACAACCCCGCGGGGACAGAAATGTCGAGTAGGACCAAGCACCGGCCCCGTGACCAGCAGTCACCCAGTTCCCCTCTTCCACGGTCAAGGCAAAATCGGGCTTAACGCCATGCGAGCGACCGGGCTTGATGTTTTCTCAGTATTTGGGTCTATTCGCGTGTTAAAAAAATCAGCTCCCTCCTGTTTGAATGATCGGGGATACCGGCTTGGCAGCGGCACCGGCCGAACCGTGCAAAACGCCGGTGTAAACGGTGACTTGAATCTCAGTTCTTTCTCCCTTTATACATTCCCAGTTTTATATTAAACTACATCGAGATTTGTTTTTCTCAGGGACACTTTGCTGTCTCTGGTACCTAAACGGCACGGGGGTTGCTGCACCCTAACAGGGAATGAAATTTGGCAGTGGATCCCTGACTGTGCCTTGCCAGCCGGCTTGAAATTGATCTTTAGCTGTAGCAAGAAGTAGGCGAGCTGCAAGGGAGGTGAGTTATGCGTGAAGCTGTGAAACGGATGGCGAGAGGAAGCCTGAATGCTGTAGGAGGAAAGTTCAGCCTTCAACACCCCTCTTTATTTTCTTTTTTGTATGTGTTTGTTTTAGGCTCCGCACGAAGAAAGAAGACAGCTGCTCTTGCTTTTCTAGATGGCACATCCTCCATTAAATCTGCCTTAAATCTGGGAGCCGTCGCGTGTGTTTGCCTGCCTTGCTCGGGGAGGTGTTTTCGTGCCTGAAAGCCTCGGCAGAGTGGTTGTGTGGGGGCTACCTCCACGTCCTCATGGCTCGGTAGTGCTTTGATCGTGTGCGACTCTCTCCTACTTGGCGTTTCTCAAAGCGGGGTAGGGAGCGCGGCAAGAGCAGGGGTTGCTTTTCACCCCTGCAAGACCCGCGGGTGCTAGATGCCCCAGTGCCTGCTGCGACTGCAAGGGGATCCCAGATCCCATTGGTGGTGCAGACAAAGAATGAACGACACGGCTTTCGGACAGCTGCGGGGGGGCACCTCTGGGGGACAACTCACATGTGCTGTCCATAAATCTGAGCTTTCCTAGCATTTGCGCGACCTGCAGCCAAGCTAGGCGCTGGCGTGGCAGTCGCACCGCGGGATATTTGAAGGACGTCTCTGCTTTTGTGAAATAAGGACTCGTATTAATTTTTTTCCCCCCGAGTTTCAAAGGTTTTAGTGCGCGGACGGCTGCCGGGTGCAGAGGCTGTGGAGCTGGGTGCGACCCTGACGAGGCGAGCTGCTTTGCAGGGCTGCCAAAGGGCACATGATCCCTCTGCCCGCGGGGCCCCCGCAGCACAGCCGGCATCGCCGAGCCCGGGCTGCAACCCCGCCTGGAAAAGAGAGCCACGTAGCTGTGGAGGGCATGCGATCCTCCACATGCTGAAGGAGGGACGAAGCGGGGAGCGCCGGCTACTGGAGCTAGGGGCGAGGGAAAGGGCCGAGACCGGAGCATCTTTGATCCGACTCCCGAGCTCAGGTGCGCCGTGCTCCCCGTGCCACCATCGCCACCCCCGAGCACGGCCCCTCGCGGCCTCTGGGATTCCTCCTCCTCCCTCCACCCGCGCACAGCCTGGGCTGCGGGCTCGGCCACGGGCTCCTGCAGGCGCCAGGAGCCGCTGGAATCGCTTTCAAATGTAAAACTAACGCGCGTTCCGGCAAGGCGGCGAAAGTCACGTCTGGACAAGCTGTATGTAGGCACATGTGCCTCCGAGAGGCAGGGGAGTCGGGGTAACGCAGCTGCGACTGAAAACCCTGAAAAGGAGCCTGTGTGTGAAGGAAACGTCCTCACATGGAAAGAAAGAAAGAAAAAACAAACAAAAAAAACCCCGCTCTCTATTGCTAATATACTTTTCCTTTAGTATTAGGCTAAATGTCGCCTCGGGGGAAAAACTGTCATTTTTTTAACTTCCACTTAATCTTGTTTAACAAAAAAGGACAGAGATTCCTTTATATCATTAAAAAAATCCACTTGTGCTTAAAGCTTAGCTTCATTCATAGTATCATAGTACTTAGGGTCGAATGGACCTAAACAGAGCATCAGGTCCGACACCCTGCCCGGTGCCGGGATCATATCACCCCAGCCAAATATCTGTCCAGCCTCCTCTTGAAGCCCCCAAGGTGGGAGAGAGCACCACCTCACTTGGGAGCAATGATCTTAGCAATGATTCAGGTGCAATGATCCTTACTGCTCTCTTTCATGCGCATGCTATGATCTTTCTGAACCTTAATGTCTTGCCGCGGGAGCTCTGAATTCAAGTATTACTCACAGCAAGTGTTACCCAGAACCTAGCAGCACACCTGAGTGGTTTGCCTTCCTCTTCCAGAGAGTTTTTATTATTTACTGCTAAGTGCTGGCAATGTGCTTCTTCTGGACAGACAGGCACCTGGCCTAAAAATCTTAGCTAGATGAGAGTTGAAGTAGAGGAGAGGATTCGCTTAATTTTTCCCCCATAAATAATCGGACAAAAAAAATCCCTTGCGTCTTTGGAGGTTCTCGCTTCCCACCCACCTTATTTTAAGCATTGCATATTGTATAGGCTTACCTTTCAAACGATGGCCAGACACTTTCGGGCAGAAGGAGCCCTGCAGTTGAGGTGTACACAACTACCGTGATTTAAGCAGCCAGGTTTGGTCACAGGGATCCAGAAGGGCCTCACGATATCCTGTTCAAAGCGCCTCTGATGTTCTTTAAAATAAGGCGTCTAATGTCAAACGCACGGAAAACCTCTAGGATGAGCCAGGTATCCAGGTTGTAGCCGTATTGCTCTAGAGGAAAAAGCAATCTGGGCTCATGGTAGAGGCCATATCTTGTATTAGACCAGTAAGATTTTTGCCAAAAAAAAAAAAAAAAAAAAATCTTTAATTGCAAGCTTTCGGGCACAAACTTATTCAGGGTGAACCATGGATTTTGGCGTCTTACTGCTTTATGAAAGGTTTCTAGTTGGCCTGAAAACATTTGGGTATGCTGATGAAAAAGTGCTTATAACGATTCAAGGATAAAACGGCTTTGAAGACTAGCATTGCACGTGTGCTTACCTGCGAGGATGTTTAAGTTTGTGAAACGTTTTTGGCACTTAGGCTATTTTTCTCATTGGTAACATCTGCGGCTTATAAACTGGATAGGAAAAAAAAAAAAAAAAAAAGCCGGGGCGAAGTTGTCAGCGGTTATTTCCAAGACAAGAGGCTGGTGTGATGCCATGAGCCTGCTTGTGACTTCTGGCCCTAAGGTCTTGACTCCCATGTGTATGACGTGCTCGTGCCGATAGGAAAAGGTGTCTGCATTTCAGGAAGAAGAAAAAAGAGATGCCAGAGGTCCCAGCGGCGAGGATGTGGCTTCTCAGGCGCCCTCCGTGCTGCTCTTGCAGCTCAGGGCTTTCTGGTGCCTTCCTCACCGGGACAGGGGCAGGGGCAGGGCCCGCGCCTGCCCTCACCGCCTGGGCGCCGCGGGCAGCCGGTCAGGTGCAGACATCGGCATCGCAGGGCCGAGGCTGAGCTCGGGCTGTCTCTGCCGCCGGGGACGTTCAGTCCGGTGCAGGAAGCGAAGTGCGGCTGCTGAACTTATCAGCGGCCGCTGCTTGGTGCGGCGGTGAGATGCTGGGGGCGGCACGGGCAGCCAGCTGCAACGTCCCGGGAGCTGGAGAAGAGCAGCAGGAAGCGCCGTGGTCGTGCAGAAAGGGCTGGAGCATTGCAGGGAGCCACGACACCCGGGCTTGCCCAGCCGGGCTCTGACTCGGCCCCTCCGCTTTAGCGGCCCCGGCAGAGTTGGCCCCCGGGCGGGCACCGCGGTTGCTCTCGACCCCTTTAGGCAGCTTGTCTCTGCACGGGCCTCGCACACCGCTGCCCGGGAACCGGGCGCTCTCCTTCCGCCAAGCAGGCGATAAGCCGGAGCGAGCAGCAGCAAGAGCCGCCCGGAGCCTTTCAGCAGGGCGCGGCGCCCGCCTCCCGGCGGCTCCTGGAAATCCCAGCCGCAGCCCGAGTCTTCGCCTTTCCGAGCTACTTTCATCGGGCTGCCCCACGGCTTCGTTTCTCTCAGGCTCTTTGTTACCGAAGGAGGGCATTAGCTCTGAGCAGCTGATTAAAAGCAGTTTCGCTTCGTTGCACTACCGCTTCGTGCTCTCGGCCCGGCAGTAGATGAATGCGAGTGGCCAGGAACTTGGTGCTACGGCAATAACCGATGGAAATCACTGCTCCTCGGGAAGCCCGAGATGGAAATCTCGCCTCCCTGCACGGGTCTCAGTGGGATTTCCTCCCAAGGCAGGGGATGGACTGCTGTGAGCTTTGTGGGCTGGAGGCTGTCAGGGCTGGCCATCTCAGCCTTCAGTATGTTTCTTTGAGGGGCCCAGGTGTCTTCTGCAGCCTTCCTCTTGCTCTTATGCCCTGGCAATATTAACAGTTACCGATGTTTTGAACTGCCAAGACCAAGGCTTTCTGTTGTGCCCTGTTCTCTTTGCTGCTCCGTCCTTTCCCCCAAATGTCTCAATTCTTTTCATAACTGATGAAACAAGGGTTTAAAAGATTTCCTGTGTTCTTTAAGCAGGGAGGAGAACTGCAGTACAAGGCAAGCTAATAAGCTTTAATGTCAAAATCAAATGAGTGCTTGCCCCTGATTTACAGCAGGCAGATTTGAGAATTGTCTTCCCAACTCCTCAGGTTGCTGATTTCTCTTTTTCTCTTTAGCCTTCACAGCCATCACATGCTTTACAAGAGGACTTGACCTCAGGAAGGAGAGGGAAGATGTCCTCTGCCCAGCAAATTGTCCCCTATGGCAGTTCCATGTCTATGGAAATGGTGTTTATGCCTCCCTTTCTAGCATCTGTGGAGCGGCCATTCACAGGTAAGACAGATGACTAGAAAATATTTCTTGAAAAACTTGTTCTTCCACAGGTGCTAAAGCCTAGATCCTACCAAACTGTGGGTTGGTAGGAGAAGGAACCTCCTACTTACTTTAGAAGAACAAAATATAATTGAATAGGAAATTCCACACTTGCAGTCTAAGGGCCAGTCCTGTCAACATTTACTACTGAGAGTAGCATCAAGTACAGTGACATTTCATTGACTACACTGGGACCATTCCAGTGAAAGCACTGGTCTGAGTAGTAATGATTCTCACAGACCAGAACTAGTGGGATGGACATGAGACTTGGTCTCTTCCCACCCATCCCCATCTTAATAAACATTTTCTCCTCGTGTAAGCCTACAATCATTGCAAAAAATGAATTATGAGCACATCTACGTTTGTCTTCCTCTGTAGAAAAATGCCATGCATCTACTCCAGTTAAGCAATAGGAGTCAGGTGTTTTGCATCTGGTTTTCAAGGTCTAGAGCTATGCTGCTAGCAACGGATGAGTCCATTACTAAAGCAGTTTTCTGTGTTTCAAATTTGAGGTTCTCTATATTGTATAAAGGTTTGCATAGGCACAACTAAACATGTTTGTGATTGTTTTTGCTGACCAGTTTGCTTCCTTAAGGCTGCACATCTCCATCTATAAATTCCATGCATGTAAACACTCCTCACTCTATCATCTCATTAGGCATGCTACATAAATGCATTAGCAACATCAGCATCAGGAGAACAGCTCCCTTTAAAAAGAAGGGAGAGAATAACCCTCTAAAAATCTACATGCAATTAAAACAAACAATTTTTGTTTATTCTTTTAATGTGAAAGCTTCTGTATTGATAAAATCTGAACATGGGGAAGGTCTGGATGGGAAATTTACTCTCCAAACCAAGGTTGGGCAATGGTCCAGATGCTATCCTCCACCATATACTGAACACTTCTTGAAGTACTAATTTTCAGTCATTTGTGTGCACCGTAGAACTATTGTAAGAGCAATCACTCGAACCACGTAGCTCTTGAAGGATTGTTTGTCAAATACCTAACGTTGCAGATAAAAATTTTAAAAGGTAATAAAAAGAGCACGCTATAGAGACTTTTGATGCTAGCTATTAAAAGAAAGCACTTCACAAACCAAAGAAAATTAATTTTCCTCTGAAGAGTTCTTTACCTGAATTAGGAGTAGGCCCAGTTGATTGAGTTCAGATCAAATTTGAGTATTTATCTCCAATTCAAAGCTTAATTCTCCAGTGTTGCTCATGCCAAGTAGTGCTGACTCCTGCAAGTAGTCCCCTTTACTTCAGTGAATAAATACTATATGGCCCATTTAAGAGCGGCAGAAATTAGATCCAGATAATTCAATTGCAGCTTATGTAAGTTTCTGTGAAAGTTTTGGTATGCTATATTAAAAAGCTTTCTTTCCTTTTGCTATGCCAAATTATTGGCAGGATATCTTTTCCGAGGAGAAAAAAGAAAGGGGTTATATCTACCACGAGGGGAGTTAAAAAAGAATTTTCCTACAAAGATCATACCTGGCAGAAGGAACTGAAGTATAACTACTGAGCCGTAACTGATCCTTCAAAGTTCCTGAGCTGGTGCAATATTGAATTACACAACACAATATTGAAATGCACAAGTTGAAGATCTGACCCAATAGTTACTTGTTCAACTGTTACATGTTAAACATTTCTTAGCTTCTAAAGCAGGGGTGGGCAATTATTTTGGGCAGAGGGCTGCTTAATGAGTTTTGGCAAGCCATCAAGGGCTGTATGACAGGCAGCCAGGGGCAGATCAATATTAATTTTCTAAATTTTTTAGGGGTCCTGCCGGCCGGATAGATTGGCCTGGTGGGCCGCATCCGGCCCATAGGCCGCATTTTGCCCACCCCTGTTCTAAAGTCTAGTCAGAGGTCAGATGTTGAGTCTGACCTACAACTTCCTCAATTCTTATGTCACAAAAAAGTAACAGTTCTACTACATTGGCTATAAATTATCTATAGGACAGCTTACTTGCAAGGAATGTACAGATTTTCTGAGTTGCTTTGGCTATCACTAAGGGACCATTGCCAGAGACTTTGTCTGGCCAGAATGACTGGCCTTCTAGCAGAGTTAGTCAATTGGGAAGCTTTGGTTCATTGCCCGCTGCTGTCAGGCCAAATGTAGCAGGGGGGCAATGGAGGCAAAGAAAGTAGAACTTGGAGGGTAGGGAGAAGCTAGCAAGGAACCCAGCTCAGCTCAGGGCCAAAGACACCTGTGCAGATGACCACAGCAAGGCAGACCAGCAGCATGAAGATACAGCTGGGAGGAGTGCTGCTTCAGGGGAGGGAATAAGTAGATAGACTTTATGGAGTAACTGGAAACTAGGTCCCATCTTTTGGTCCCTATGCTCTAAATTCGCTCACTCAGCTGTCATCCATGACTTCAGGCTCTCAGGAACAAGTATCTTTGTCCAGGAGGTTCTACCAGAAATGCAAACTGCAATTACATGCTTAAAAATACATCTCTGAGTGAGGGGCATGTCTCTTATTGTCCAGCCCCAATTCCCTCGCAGATGTGGAAGGAAAATCTTGATTCTGTTTTCTCTCCCTGTATAACACATGTAGACTTCCTACAGACATATACAGGCATCATGTCTTATTAGCATAAAGACATGGCATGTGGGTCTGTGAGAAGTTTGCTTTTAGGCTGCAGGATTAAGTCAAAGTACATGGGGTTTTTTAAAAGTCTACATTACCAGCTCTGCTTTCCTCAATTTCTGTCTTTCCTCGCTATGGAACACTGTCCCTGGAGTTAAAGACTAATGTCTTCTTCTCTTCATGTTGACATGTTTTTTTCCCCTGTATTTTCATAGTAACATTAGTTCTGTCAATTGCATGGACAGCATTTTGGCATCGTTTTGTAATCCTTAAGCAGTTTCATCAGTCTGATTATGTTACTTTGACAGCAGTTAAGAGAACAGCCACTTGGCACCAACTCATAACATTTTCAAAAATAACTTGTGTGCATGCTAAGGGATCTGACGTGACTTTCATGGATCCCAAAGCACAAGAAAGTTTAACCAAAGTTTTGAGGCAAAATTGTTTTTGCCTTTTTTCAACCAGAGACAGTATTTTCATTTCCTACTGCTGTATTTTTCTTGCTGCTCCAGCAAGTGTTAATAGGATGGTTTAGTTTGAAACAATATTTAAAAAGCTAACTAATTCTCCCTCCCATATAAGTGTAGAATTGCTTTCCCCCAGCTGGAAGAATCTTAGTCATCTAAGTATCAGGTTTAACCTTAGATTCCTCCTTGGAAAAAAGACATTAAGAGTCTGATAGCATCAAGTTAGCCCTTCATCACTTCTAGGCTAAGTACAGACATTTGGGGGTAGTAGGGGGAGGTTAAATCAATTCAAAATGGCTGCCCAATAACAGGCAAGTCAGAATGGGAGGGTTAGCTGGGGAGTTGGGGATCCAGCAGGCTGGGAGGGATCAGGAGTCTGCCAGAGGTGGGGTGGCAGGTGTGACCCACGAAGAGCAAGGGGAGCAGGCATGACCTGCAGGTATGATGCGGGGACAGGCAAAACCCATGAGGGGCATGGGGAGCAAGCATGGCCTGTGGGTGGGGTGGGGTGGGGTCCTCCCCAGCAAACCTACAGCCCCATCCCTCCCACACCTCTCCCCACCAAGACTTTCTTGCTGAACTCCAGCAGCAGTGAACACTGATAAAAGCGGCTGCACCTGGAGCGGCTTGTGGATGGGGGCTGAGAGGGCTGGCTAGAGGGGAGACAAGGGGCCGGGGGGGCAAAAAATAGACCAGTGTGGGGAAAGGGGGGAATGAAAAGAGCAGCCCTGGGGCTGCACAGGGGAAGTGAACAGAAGTTCCATGTGGCAGTTTGACCTAAATCAAATGAGTCTGCAACTATATAGATCCAGGTTTTATCATGAAACGGTTCTGCGATTTTTAGACCAGTTTGTGTACATGGGACTTCTGTTCGGTTACAGGTTTAGACTGAGTGCCAGTCGCTGAGAAGGGGTCTGTAAGTGTAAGGTCAGCAACAGGACAAGACAAGTTTACATTGGGCAGGCATTTTGAACCCAATTTAACATCCTGAATGTCTGTACTTAGCCCTTTTAGTGGTATGATAGGCAAATTGATTTTCATGCCATTTATCTGAGGAGGAGATGAGTCTTTAAAACTCTAGTTCTGTTTGCCCAAAGGGGTTCAAGAGGCTTTGGAAAAGACCCAATTGAGAGACTTCCATTAGTTTTGCAGAGGGTACTCCTTGTGAGAACAGAGAAGTGGTTTTTGCTGTCCTTAGCCAATATTCCCCTCTTCTGCATACTATGGGGCAACAAGATGGGCCTCTTTGCATTTATTTAACTGGCAAGTGTTTTGGAATGAGAGGCACTGTGCAGATTAAACTGTACTTATTAGTAGGAGTGCAGCTGAACAAAGGAAATGGGTGAATATCTGTGGGGCATTGCTGTCAGGCAACTAGGGTCAGCAGCAAGAAACGTGGTAAAATGAAATGAAAGGGGTTCCTGGAAAATATATGAAGTTCCACTGTTACCAAAACAGCCCTTGGCATATAAGATTGGCACAGGAGTAAAGCACAGTAATTTTGTGAAAACAAGTCATTTTTAATGACAGAAACTCTATTCTTTTCTCTAGGAAAGCCATTTTTCACTGCTAAGGTCTGACACAGGCCTTCATGCAGCATGAATTTCATTATCATGAAAACAAAATTCCGAATTCATTAATAGAAAAACAGAATGATGGAAAATGTGGCTATTTTACTTAAGCACATATTATCATTGATTCAAAAATATTGGAAGTAATAACCTAGGTAAAACTAATAAAAAGAGGTAGAAGATAATTTAATAACATCATTTTAATTACATTGATTAATAAAGTATCAAGGGTGTGGGGAGAACAGTAATGATTTTATTTTCCTGATAAGCTTCTCTCTTAAAAAAAAAAATCAGTTAAAAAATGCAAATTCCCAACTTTCAGTTAATAGCAAGGAGTGTTAAAAATATCTGCAAAGAACATATACTCAAATAGATACCAATTTGGTTTATATAACATGTAAAAATATAATTAATTTTAAAAGTGTCTAAGCTAATAGGGTTTTTCTTGAATAAACAAACAGGATAAATCTCTGCTATTCTGTTTTCAGAGAAGTGATCTTCCAGTTTCAACAAAAATGAGCTTCTTTGTAAATGATTCCATGCCAATCAAAATGGAAAGTCTGTACAAAGTAGACAAGACTGGTCATCTTGTGACTAAAATAAACAAAGCATTGTCAGGAAAATTTATGATGTTGAGCCTCCAGTATGAAATGTTGAAGTGAACTGGCTGATGTTGTACAAATAAGACATTCAAACAAAGGAAATGAAAAGGAATACTAAGCCTTTGCCATGAGCTCAGTGTCTATATCAATAACACCAGTACAAACCCAAATAATTTCACCGAGATTAGAAACCAACTCTAAAATTTAACATTTGATGCAACATTTGCTGCTTCAATTTTACTTTTTGTACTAGCTACATTCTGCCATCACTAGGGCTTGAAACTTTCTGGTAATAGTTTTGACTACAGCAAACAACAAGGCAACACAATGAACAGGAGGAGAGCACCCACCCATGTTAAGTCTGGTATGTTTTTAAATAGGCTCATTTGTTATTTCCTCCAAGTTAAATCAGAACTTCTTCTTGAATCAGCAGTTTTGGTTAAAACAGGAAATCACTAGTCTGTGCCTTTCTCTTTTATTAAAGAAAACTGTAGTGCTCTAAAGTCCTATTCCTTTTGTCAACTTTAAGTTATATTCTCTTCTCCAGTAAACCTGTGTAAATCCAAAATAATTCTACTACAGGCCCCCTATCTACTTCTATTGCATATGTATGCAAGTGTCATTTTCCACATTATTTTATTTAGGAATGTCATTTTTTTAATTTCCTTATTTAATTTTGAAATGTCATATATGGAAGCAGTGGTAGAAACATCACTTAATATGTATTGAAGAACTACACTACTGCGATATATAGATGCAGATATTAGCTATGTTAGAAAATCTGTTGTAATGGGCTTGGACAGTTAGGTAGATTTTTTTTTCTCTCTACACAAGAGCTCAATTGGTCAACATTTGTGCTGGGGCAGCGTGAGGTGCAGACCCAGGGGGAGTGTAGGACTGTGGTCACAACTCTTTGCCTGTGCACCACATCCACAGTGCTTAAACTGTTGGAAACTCCACTTACAAGTGAAATAGCATAGGTGGGAAACATCTTTAACAACCATTCAAAAAGTACTTAAAAATAAAATAAAAAATCTCTTTTGCTTCCTACTAACACAAGAAGTTCCAGCCTAATGTAATTTAAAAGGGTACAGGGTGTAAAATCATATAGACCCTACTGTGGAATATTGCACTTAATTGTGCAAATAAGTTTTAAAAATAAATCATTCTGCCCATGGGCAGATCCAGGAGAGGAGTGAGATGGATGGTGAGCCATTACTTATTAACACTCTTCAATAACACCACACCAACACCATCATGAGTACTTAGTTAATTTCTTTTGTCCCACAACATTTTTATGCGCATAGAAGTTCTTGGCCTCTTTCCCCATTCCAACTGAAATTACTTGCTTCCAATCTTGTAAGATTTTCTGTTTTTTAACCGCACATGTAAAAATTTTATTTCAGAAATGGGTTGTTGTGCCATTTTAACTTGTTTCTATTTCTGTAACTCTGGGCATGTTTACATGTGCAATTAATGGGCATTTACAGACATGCTCTGGGAGGTAGGGTTGAGGGGACGCTTTAATTAAAAGTGCCCAGAGCATCATGTGCATCAGTGTTCCCGCAATGAAAAATGGTGGCGGGGTGCTTTGAACTAAAGCTGATTCGATGAGCTTATGGCATCCAGCTCAGGCATGGCATCCAGCTGCAGTTTCATAAGCAGATCAGATAATCAGCTGTGACCCCTGCCTTTCTTCCCTCTTACTTAATTAATAGAGTCTGCTCCAACACGCTGTAATTACAGTGGATCGGAGCAGCCTCCCTGCACATGAATAGGAGCCCAATGTGACCGGATACACTGTGGCTCAAAATGAGCCAGAGTAAACTAATTCCAGTGCCACCATCTACACATATATTTAAGCACCATAATTAACTACACTGCCAGATACCATTGTTTCTGAGGGACTATCTGGCAGCACAGTAAATTAGTCTACTGGAACCCCAATTGCTACACACGTATAGACAATGCAGCAAATTAATCTACTGTACAGTAAAGCTTTTCATGTAGATGTGCCCTCCCTGTATTAATTGCTTATAACTGCTCTTAAAAACTTCCCCTACTTTTCAAACTTGAAGTAATAAAAAAAAACATTTAAACCCAAAACTTTCATATTACCTTTTCCAAGGACGAGATTACTCTGTATTCATCTGAACCTTCAAAATGTCCTTGTGTAATAAAATAATTAGCTGCAATTAAAATGTCTGTCTTGTAGTAATATCATTTTCTTTTATCCTAGTGGGGTGATCACCACATCAGGAGGACCTGTAAGAGTACAGAGCCTGCCTGGGGAGGAAAATTATCCTGCTGTGTATGCCAAGGGGATCCAGTCTCAGGCACTCACTAGATGGGCTTCATCTTTCTCATTGTCCAGTAGGTGGATTGCATTTATTATTCTGTAAAACCTATTTGAAATGTTAACCAAAATCGTAATGGCCTTCAATCCCATGTCCACATAATCAAACTAAAGGCCCATGGGAATAAGAGTAGTTGATTTTCTCTCTCTTTTTTTTTTAATTGTGTGAGAAAAGTGGAGGATAAAACAAATCACTTCAACGCACTATTCTAGTTGGCCTATTCAATCTGGAGCTTCAGCTGAATTGATACAAAAAAGCAGACCTTACCCTTTGACCAGTCCACTACTCTTTCAGGTATTAAGGACTCAACAACATTCATCCTAGGGAAATGTGCTAATAAGCAGTCCTGACAAAGGCCTCTAGGAAAATTTATCTCCTTATTTTGTAAGAAACCAAATTGGTAGCTCCTAATACTGCACTGTGTTTTTTCATTTAAGGCCTTGTCTTGTTGGGTGCTCAACTCCCATAGGACTGAGCACCTTGCAGGATTAGTTCCTTAGTTAGCTGCAAAGTGATTAGGTGCCTCCTTTGGATCTCTACAGGTCACATATCTGTATAGAAACTTCTGTAAATGTTTGTAAAATAAGTGAAAAATATGTTGGGTAGCCCCTCAGCAACATTTTGGCAAAACATTATTGTCTTGTTTTCAAAGAATGTTCCAACAGAAGAAGGCATATTTGGTTTCTGGACTGGTTATTTTTACAGGAAGAGAAAGCCTCGTTATTGTTTACATAATTTATTTTCTATTAATTAGCTCATATTTGCACCTGGTATCCATTACTGACTAAAAGGTTTGAAAAATGCTGAGAATCTTCCAGTTCAAATTCCTTACTGGGAGTCAGAGGTTCCTAATACCTCTCAGGATCAGGCCATGAATTATAACTGCATATTTGTCTTAGCTCACAGGCTGGTATTCAATTAATCATAAATTGTATATATTTCAGAGTTGAAGGCATGTGGCAGAAAACTTGATTACTTTTTCAACACTGACGTAATTTAAATGCAGTCAGGTCCAACACACTTATCTTTTCAACATTATAGGGGTAAAGAGTGTAGCCCTTGCAGCTGCTGGACAACCAGTATCAACAGCGCGTCCCTCCACAGGTATGAAATATTTGTGTAACAGGATGTCTAATGGACATCTTCCAAAAGCATGAGGAAAGCACCATGATTTATGAATAGTGGACTGAAAGGCTGAGGCTCATAGGTTATGCTTATCTTTTTAATGAAGTAATGTATACGCTGTTTTCTTTATCTAAAAGTATATGGTTTACATGCAATATCAGGAAACACTTGTAATCTGTAGGGCTGATTCTGATCTCCGTTATGTTAATCTAAATTAACACCAACTAGAGTGAATTCAATTTTATACAGGTATTTTGAGAACAGATTTATAGTTAAAGAAAACAGTTCTATGCTCAGGTTGCTCATTTCCATTAAGTAATAAGGATGATAGTGAAGAAAATACTTTCCTTTTAACAGAGAGAATTTGAAAGATAGTCTGTCAGTTCAATTATTGCACTATTCAGCTGCTTGAGCCACTCCACTCAGTCTTCAGTTCAAACATCACGGGCCAATTCCTGCTTGCGTCCTTCAGAATTACTGCTTTCACACCGCCTTCTTGGGGCTCTGTCCTCCTCCTTTCACAACTATCTCTTTTGTCTCAGCTTTTAGTGAAGCTTCTATCTAGCAAAACTTTACCTCACTGGTAGCAATGCAGCTTTGAACCACATTTACTCTGTCAGAGAAATCAATTACACTGGTTTAAAATGCTTTGTTCTTGACAGATCTAAGTTGGCTGCTGCCTCTACCTGTTTTGTCATCTGGAGACCAGATTCTATTCCACCCTGGACTTGGGTATCCAAGTGCAATTCTATTCCAGCCTTCTCAAGGATTTGCAAAACAGTTAACAGAAATGGTAGTTCCTCCTTCTCCTTGCTGCTTTTTTTTGTGATTCACTCTTAAGGGTCAGATGATGGTGTATTACAAAAGTAGATTCAATATGGATTTTTAGGCACGTGAACAGGGTGGAATTAAATCTCACAGGCATCCAAATCCAGTTAGAGGCCCAATAGATGGAATAGAATCTGGTCCTAGGTGCTTGTAAATTGACTGTTTAGTATTTTGTTCTAGCATCTTTCCAGGTATTGTCTTTAGACTGAGTGATGACCTGTGGTCCTACTCTTCTTCCTCTTTAAAAATGGATACAACTTCTTTCTTTTTACTCCTTGCCCTCCAGGAGCAGCAATTTTCACCAATTTTTCTGTTTGTCCTGCAGTGAAATGCTGTTACTTCATGTTGTCATAACTTGACTTCTATATCCACAGTGGACATTCTTTGCTATAGACAATTTAAAGCAAAAATGGTACCCCCCTTTTTGCTCTTTCATTGTAAGTTGTGTGTGCTAAGAAAATAGGGTCCAATTGCAGTTAGTCCCCTACCTTCTTCCTCTATTTATACCTATCTCAGGCTCTCTCTATTTATATCCTCCTCTATTTACACCTTTCTTAATATTTTTTTAAATTTAGTTTATCATCATTTCTGTTGCTTCCTGTGAAAGATTCTTCTACATATTACTCTTTGTGTAAAGACCTTTTATTAAGTTCCTTTACAGTGAGATTGCCACAGCCCTCACATAGTTATCCAAAAAATATTATGGCTCTGGTTCTGGAGAGGAGGCTGCATTACTCACTTGCTACTCCCCAGTAGAAATAGTCTTCGCTCCAGAGTCTGTACACTAACCAAATAACTGGCTAGTTGTAGAGAGGGAACGTCAGCTACTTCATGAAAAAAGGTAGAGAAATGAACTCATTTCCTATAGTAAGAGGGAAGAAAGGCAGGGGTCACAGATGATTATCTGATCTGCTCATGAAACTGTGCAGCTGGATGCCATGCCTTAATCTGGACAGATTGCAAAATTAAAATATAACCCATACCACCTTCTTGCATTCTTTTAGCTTCAAGGCATGCCATCTTGCTATTCCATTTGTAGGTCCCTAATAATTTGTGCTGCTTCCTACATTTTAGGAAAACGACCTAAGAAACCCCTTGAGAAAAAGACTGGGAACAAAGGTAGGAATCCACATAATTAATTTGTGCGAAGCAAAATGCTAATGTTTATTTGACTTTATCTTAATCTAATTATCCTGGGTGTTCACAGACTGTAAAGCAGATATTGCTTTTCTGATTGATGGAAGCTTCAATATTGGGCAGCGTAGATTTAATTTGCAGAAGAACCTTGTTGGGAAAATATCTGTGATGCTGGGAATTGGAGCTGAAGGACCACATGTGGGAGTTATACAAGCCAGGTACCTAATTTATTTTAAGGAATATTTACAAACTGGGTGATTAATAATTAGAAACTGAAGAATATGAAAAACGATCAGCAGTAGCTTTCTTCTCAGAAATATGAAAAGCTGAGAGACATCCAACTAAAATCACTTAATTATAGGAAACTAAATAGCTTATAAGAAGAAGTTCCTAAGGCAAAATATCTTATTAATAGAATAGACTGTTGAACAAGGTATTCCTAAGGCAAAATATCTTATTAATAGAATAAAGTGTTGAACAAGGTCCCTCCCATCCACTGGTAATTCAGTAGCATCCCTGTAATAATAGGAACAATACTGAAGAATGTATTTAGCATTTTTCATCTGAGTTAACAACTAGAAAAAGGAATCAAGCCAGCAATGTTGACTGGCCCTATATCTGCATAACACAGCGAGTGGCCTGTGGACCACTTTTGGTCTGTAGACCACACATCAAAGTGACAAAACCTTTTATTTCTAAACCTCCAGATTATATACAACATGGATAATGACAGTTATAACCCCTTATAGTAGTGTTTTCATATCTATGAAGAAAGTTATCTCAGTCCAGTCCTAAATAGATAAGTATCCCATATACAAAAAGACAACTGTGGGAATATGTGATTAAAGTTTGACCTGATACTGGCTGTGCTATAGAGAATAAGATTTGGGTGTCCATGCTTTCAATCCAGGTTGATTCAGTCATATAATTCACTTTAGAATGAAAGAGAGGAAAAAGAACTCAGCAGCTGGGTCTGGGAACTCATATTCTCTCCAAATTTTTTTTAAGCAATACCATGAATTTTAATACAATACAAAAATAAAGCATCTTTGTCAAGCTACAGGTTCCAGTATGTCTAAGGATGGATTTAAAAACCACAAATCAACTCCTTGTAATCTTCCAAAAGACACCAGCTAAATCCATTTAAATAGCAATGCAGCTTCCAGCACAGTAGTGAAATCTTTTCTTAAACTTCACAGAACTACGTTTAGTTCTGTGACGATCATGATCCAAGTACTGTAGACCTGTTGTTGTGTGGTAGTAGCTTTCCAGAATGTAACAACTTTGGTATATTCGTCTGGGATATAAGTAGTAACATTTCTGCTTTTGTCTAAAAAATGGTTCTCACCTGGGGTAGTCTAGCACCCCTTCAGGAGTGCTGTTGCAGGCACCACCATCACCACTGCCAGTGCAGACAGTCCTGTGTGCAGGGCTGGGGCACATGGACATGCTCCTGCATTAGGGTTGTGCAGGGGCACCCTGACTTGAAAAAGGTTGAAAACCACTGATCTCAAATTAAAACATCTGTTGGATTAACAAGTGATTTCCCAGACACATTTCTCATCAAGAAAGCACTCTTTAAAATATGGCTCTAGTTTTTCTGTAGTAAAAAATGAGTGAGAGTTAAGATCATTTTCCAAGAGGTGCCTCAAGTCTAATGAGGTTGAAAACCATTGGTCTAACCTATTCTTAAAACTATACAAACAACCTTGTCACACAACCACCAGGCATACTGCCCCAAAATACCAAGAACACCATAAGTATTACCCTAACGCGTGGAGCAAGGGAACAAGGGCATTATCACCATCCTGCCGCTGCAAGGATGCAATTTGTTAAAATATACCTGAATCAGAATAACTCTTTGAATTGAAACACAGACAGTGCTCTATACAGGGTATAAAAGACATCAAAAAATTATCACAGAGACCCCCTCCCATACACCTACCTGTATCAAGAGCAACTCTAGTGGAATCAAAAGACTTATTTGATTATAAACCTGGGATGAGGGGAGAATCATTCCCAGAAAACAAGAATTATCAAATAAGCATTTGTTGTTTTGGGATTATAGGGTGTTGTAGCACGTTGGGGTCCCAAGGGTGGCTGTGATGCCCCCTGGTGGCTCTGTGACTATGCCCTGCTCTGCCCCTAGGGTGCCTTCCCTTCTTGCCCACCACACCTTGATGAAATACTAGTAATAATAATAGGGAGGCTGCCCACAGGCTTTCACGTGGCTCCAGTCCAACTGGTCCCTTGCTGGGTTACTCTCATCTCAGGCCCCTTACTGGGCTGCTCAGGTTGATGGGGCCCTGCATGGCACCCAAAGCTTTAGGGGCTAATTACATGACTCTAATCTTCCCCTACACCATGCCCCAAGCCTCATGGGTGTTACACTATCATTGTTCTCCTGTTGGGGCTTCAGCCTTGTCAGCCTTTGCTTTTTTACTCTCGGCTAGGCCTTCTAGGCATCAGTGGGACCTCCATATACACCCCTTATATTCCCAACCTAAACCACCAGTATAATGGTAACATAACATAAGCCCCTGGGCTATAACATAAACAGCAACACTGGAAGCAGCTCCCTGCCCTTTTAAGGGGGCAAACCTTCCTTCACCCCTTGTGCTGGCATACCTCTCAGCCTGGGCTCCTTGTGAGCACCCCGAGCCTCACTGTTCCTGCAGGCAGCAAAGTCTAGCATCCCTGGGTAGCTCTCCTGGACAGGAGCTCCTCACCTAGTCACTGGCAGGTCTAGACCAGCTTGCTAGCCCAAGCATTAGGCTTATATGCTCCTAGGGCCCTGCCCGCTTCTGGTCAGTGGGCTGCCTGCAAGTGCCTGCTAATCGCCTCATTTGCCTGGGCAACCGGCAGCTACTCTACCCTGCCTAGCTGGCAACTGTCCCTTGCTGAGCTGCTTTTATCTTAAAGGAACAGGGAGCCCCAGGCTGTCTGTTACAGGAGTTTCTAGACGTGCTCCAGGAGGGGGGGATGTTTTAATAAGAGTGGCGCTGAGAGCTGCTCTAATTAAAGGACCTGGAGAGTCATGTATCAGCTGAAGGACCACATGTGGGAGTATTAGCATCCCCTCACTGAAAAATGGTAGCAGGGGTATTTTAACTAAAGCTTGTCAAACAAGCTTTAGTCAAAGTGCCCCCCACTGCCATTTTTCAGCATGGGGACACTGACACACATGATACTGGAGTCTGTGGGAGTGTGGTAACTACCACGCTGTAATTACAGTGCGTTGGAGCAGCCTCACTCTATGTATATAGGCACCCATATACTTCAACATACTGACTAGAACAAGTGAAGGCATTTGCAGTCTTGAAGAATCAGGCTATTACTGGAAATGCAAAATGCACCCCATGGTGTTTCTTGTAACTTAAAAAATAGTTTTAGACCCTCATCTTGTATTAGGATCCTCTAGGGCAAGCTGATCCCATTCTTCAGCTATAGGGATCCATTCTAGTAGACATGATGCTGAATCAAGCTCTTGAATTAATAAAAGTAGTTCTTTTGAATTGGAAATGGTATCACCTAATTCTTACAATTGATATCATATAAGTAGTTTAAGCTTTATTCAGTCTATTGTTCACCCTAAACTGGGAGTAATTCATTAGGGTACAGAGATTTAATTTTAAATGGTCATGTTCATAGTGATATATTCATGTTTACAGTGATATAAGTAAAAATAAAATTTGTTCCCATCTAAGTATATAAAATGAAACTAAACACATTTTAAATTAAACAACCAAAACAAAATTCCACTCCTTTACTTAATGGTCCTTACTTACCCTTGCTCTAAATTTGATTTGCTGTGCTATGTTTAAAATAGTCACCAACACTGCAAAAATGATAGTCTCAAATCTTTTATTATAGTAATGGTTAATAACTTTATTAACTGTTACTGGAAAAATGGATTTCTAGATTCAGAATGAAAACAACAACCAGTTCATTTTATTATTAGTCGTGCCTGGCTT
This sequence comes from Alligator sinensis, assembly GCF_000455745.1. Taxonomy (NCBI): domain Eukaryota; kingdom Metazoa; phylum Chordata; order Crocodylia; family Alligatoridae; genus Alligator; species Alligator sinensis. The sequence goes on along the minus strand of NW_005842026.1, from coordinate 2,367,269 downwards.
TGTTCTGTTGTTTTTTTTAACTGGTGTTTTTATTTTTCATGTAGTGAACATCCAAAAATTGAATTTTATTTGAAAAACTTTACTACTGCAAAAGATGTTTTGTTTGCCATAAAGGAAATAGGGTTCAGAGGAGGCAATTCTAATACAGGTGAGTACAAGCCCTGATCAAAGGAGAAATTACGTGCTTTTAGACCTGCTACAAAGCAATAATCTAATTATTTTACACTAATACTTACAGTGAGAACAAACTGTATCCGAACATTGTTCTGAGTGTCACTTGAAATACCACGTTAAAATGCTGACCATCAAAAATTTAGTTTTTAGAAGTTATTTTAATATGTTACCTCAAAATACAACTGAAATAGTCATTTCCAACCTTTAAATGGTAACTGAATTCTTCACTTCTAACAGCTTTGTTTCTTGAAACAAATTCATATCCTATAGGATTATAATTTCATTGTCGTAGAACAGATTACAGATTGGTTGAAGTAATCAAGAGCAGAATTTATCTCTCAATATCCATTGGAAAACATTACATTTTACAATGATCTCAGTCCTCTCCAGTTAAAAGCAAATATCATGCAGTATGATAGAAATACAGCTAATCTGGTTTATTATTTGAAGAAATGAAGACTGCTTACATTTTGTGTTTTCCCACGCAATATAGTGTGGAAAAAGCAACTCAACATAGCTCAAAAAATGTTTTAATTTATAATCCCAACAGTACCGTCGTAAGAGTTCTGCCAGTGGAAAACTGAAATTACATACAAACATCCTTTTTACCAAATGTTCTTACTTTCTCTGTATGTGGGTGACTTTTTCAGGCTGTGATGCTCCCATCTAGGTACTTTTAGTAAAAAAAATCGTTTCCTTTCTGCCTGCTATGAAAAGGTGAAATCAGACTTATTAAATTAATGTAGAAACTTAAAATCCCAGTTCCAAAATAACTTTTCTGGTTTTCTTCCTTCTCTTCAAAATTAGGAAAAGCCTTGAAGTTTACAGCTCAAAGATTCTTCTCTATGGACAATGGAGCACGCAAAGGGATTCCTAAGATCATAATAGTTTTCTTGGATGGCTGGCCCTCAGATGATTTAGAAGAAGCCGGTATAGTGGCCAGAGAATTTGGTATCAATGTATTCATTGTGTCTGTAGCAAAACCCACACCTGAAGAGCTGGGAATGGTTCAAGATATTGGCTTTGTTGACAAAGTAAGCAACATATTATTTATATTATTTAGTTTCCAATTATAGGTGTTACATATTCCAAATGACAAAATATACTGAATTCCACATGAAGGCACCCAGGTTTCTGCCACTGGACTTGTTCAAAACCAGCTAAAAGCTGACACAGCCCCACAGCTCAGAACCTAGCTCTGGCCAACCCCAGAGGCCATTGAATGGGATTCTCAAAATTAGAGTTCTCCACCTACTGCAGCAGCCTAGCCCCATCCCTCTAAGCATCTCTGTACCACCTGTTAGCAGGTATTTGTCTTCCCATTACTAAATTATATAGTGGTTATAACACTTAACTAAGATCTGGAAGACCCATGTTCAAGTGTCTAATGAATAGTTAATTTATATAAAGAGTGAAATAGCTCCACCAGGACAGAGGGAGAAAGACCCAGCCTGAAAAATCCAAGAGCGTGCTGGGCAGGGCATTCTCTGGAAATGTAGGTTTTAACTTCTGGCTATCTTAGGATGTGCCGGGCACAGCTGGTTTCCTTAAGGTTCCAGCTCTGTTCAGACATTATATAGGGAGCCTGGGCCCATAACTTAGGGCTGAGTCAGCTACCATCAGAAGCCACGTCCAGACGAGCACGGCTGTGCGGTATGTGGTGCTGCAGACACATCCAGGAGAGAGGCACTGTATTATTAAGGAAGTGGTCCTAGATTTCTACTAGACTGATGACTAAATACCAGGAATTAGACATCTGACTGTGTGTTGTATCCGCAATTCATGGTCCATACAGGACGGTGTTGTAAAATTAGAAGCTGTCACCAAAAACTATACATTTACATTTTAAAGCTAAAATAGAACTCTCAATGCTTTAGATTAATTAGCCCTTTCATTTAATATTTGAATAATGCAGTTAGAAATTCCAGCTTTTATCCTTTACATTTATGTGAATATTGCAAAAATACCTACCTTAGAACCCATAGGAACAATGGGGCAGGGTTGGAATTTGACATGAAAGGTATGTCTATACTTAGTTCCACCGCCAGATCCACAACTTCAGCCCAAATTTGCCAGACAGCCTTATCACAAACCTCTTAGCTCAGACTATGCTGCCCCCAATCTTCCCCTGGTCTGGCTCTACCTTGCAGTGTTTTCAATAATTACTAGAGCACCGTGAATCTATCCTTAAAGCTTAATTTTGGGTGAGGAGGAGTGCACAGGTTCAGTCAACTCCAGCTGGGTTTCTTGATACACCTCTTTTCTGAAAAATATCAGAGTCCAAATACTTGCCATGCTTTGAAATAAAACATTTACATATGTTTTTTGATAGTGCATTCACCAGAAGGCTCTTTTTTGTTTTGCTTTGCTAAACAGGCTGTCTGTCGAAACAATGGCTTCTTCTCTTACCAAATACCCACCTGGTTTGGTACTACTAAATATGTAAAACCCCTTGCGCAGAAGTTGTGCACTCATGAGCAAATGTTGTGCAGCAAGACCTGCTATAATTCTATCAACATAGCTTTTTTGATAGATGGCTCTAGTAGTGTTGGAGACAGCAACTTCGCCCTTATGCTTGAATTCATCAGTAATGTTGCTAAAGCCTTTGAGATCTCCGACATTGGCTCCAGAATTGCAGCTGTGCAGTTTACCTACGATCAACGTAGCGAATTCATTTTCAGTGACTACACCACAAAAGAAAAGGTTCTCACTGCAATCCGGAACATACGTTACATGAGTGGTGGTACTGCTACTGGGGAGGCCATTTCTTTCACAAACAAAAATGTATTTGAACCAGTGAAGAATGGACCCAACAAAAATTTCCTTGTTATTTTGACTGATGGTCAGTCTTATGATGATGTAAGAGGGCCTGCAGCCGCTGCACACAAAGCAGGTAAATGATACACCTATGGAAATAAAGCTACCTCTCTAGCATCTTTTCTTGCAGAGATTTCACCCTAATTTGTGACTATTAATGCTCATTTTACCACAGAAAGTTACTTGGGTATTGTTGCACCTTTTGTTCAAACAATTAGTCCAGATTTTTGGAGCCCTGAAAGGTTGTTTGTATGAGGATGAGAAACCAGAGATACGAGTCACATATAATCTGGGTATAATTGTATTAATTCACAAAAATGTGCGTGTGAGCTCTCATGTCCATAAACGTGGGAATAGCAAACAGTAGCAGGCTATTTCCTTGCTTGAAAATCTCCAGCTTTGTAACTCTTGAAAGTGCTGGTCTCAAGAAGTTCTGTCTTGATGCTTCATCTCAGGGCTGTTTACTACAGGAAGGAATTCAATTGTTCCTTCTCTTGGGCCTAAAAACGCATGTGGCATATCCCACTGGTTTTAACAGGGTCTGTGATTTTTGTTTTAGATTCAAGACTCACTCAACGGCAATTATTAGCACCTTTCAGCATAATATTTAAACTGTATATTCCAAATTAGAAAGATGAATTTGACCAGTAGAAGTCACAGAATTTAAGACTAGAGCTGATGTTTCCTGGTTCCTAGCTCAACACATACTGAATACTAGATAATCCTGCCCATTTAAAATATATATATATATGACTCTTCTAAAGAGAATTACCTGATTCAGTCAAAATTGTATGAACCAACTATCCTATTTGCAAACTGGAAAGATTTCAAACTCATGTCATCGGAACTTCATCTGATAAAAACATTTTATGTTTTCCTATTAGTTGCTCTTTAGATCTTTCCTTCTTTCATTACTGACAATTGAAACATTTTGTAATTTAACTTATATAAGCTAATCAATTTATTTCAAATAAAAAAATCTAAAAGATCATGATAAACTCCAGTTAGAAGATTATCTGTTCTTAAATTTGAGCTGATCATCATTATCATCATCATTCATTAAGGAGAACAATTAGTGCTTTTGGCCAAAAATGTTCTTGAGCTGCTGTCACTTGAACACAGTAGTGATTCAATGTTATTTTCCATAAAATCTTTTGACAAGCCAATTAATCCAACAGGTTGGATTCCTATTCCTGATGTGCAATCACACTACTTAATTGTGTCACTACTGTCTTCATGTACAGCATTGTATAAAAATACCCTTATAGGTTACCCCATGGTTTCACCAGGCTTCTTACTGAAAGCAGGCATTCAGGGCCTGATGCTGCTACTTCTGCTACTCTGGTGCTCAATGATGAAAGTCACATCTATGAAAGTTATTTTCTTTTTAGTTACAAGTATCTCAGGTTTACAAATTGTCTCTTACTCTGTTCTAGGTATTACAGTTTTCTCCATTGGTATTGCTTGGGCACCACTGGATGATCTGAAAGCCATGGCCTCTGAACCAAGAGATACTCATACTTTCTTCACAAGAGAGTTTACAGGATTGGAGCAGATTGTTACTGATGTTACTAGAGGCATTTGTAGAGATTTCTTGGACTCTAATCAGTAAAGGAGAACCTGTTGGATATTACTACTTCAAAACTAAATCAGGAAAGCTGAGAATCTCTCTCTCAAGTGCAACTTTTCCATTCTTTTAATATGCAATCATAATGTGTTTGAATAAGTTGCAAAGGCTGCCTTCTGCTTTCTGTATTCAAACAAGGCTTCCATTTAACAAGTTGTGTTTAATTAAGGATTGCAGAATTTGGCCAAAGGTTACCATTTTAAATATATATTTAACATCCCAGAATTTAAATTTAAAGTTATGCATATGTTACACTTACAAGATATCAGCTGTATAAAGAAATAGAAAATAACTTAGTTCTCACATTAATGTACTGTCATTTACCAGATGTCACCTCATAAATGAAAATTACTTTAAACATATAACACAACAACTTTTATAGGATCTATACAAATTAAGATACTACATTTATTCCAGGAGGCTCTGTTAGTATTGTATTGAAAGGGCTAGCCTGGGAATGTGTTGTTTTCACAGAAATATTTTCATTAACAGGTGTACAACAGCAAATATTACCTTGAAACTTAGCATTTGAGTCAGTTCTGATTGATCCAAACAAACCTGGGAGTGGCAGACTTTACATACATAGGTTGTCTCTGGAATGAATGACAATTAATTCAAATTAGCTTCCATTTTCCTGGGAAAAATATTATGTCAAGATACTTCACAGGTACTTAAAATGGGACAATGGATTTGCACTTCCATGGAATCCCAGAATAAAAGAGTTTATCCACGGAGAAATTTGACCTCCGTTTTACCCATCATGTAGTTTCTAACGTGATATGTGTCAGATCTTTGAGGCCTTATCACCTTGGCAAAATGTCTTCCAACTGCTATTGAATTCAATTCTTAAATTTCTAGTAAATTCAAAAGGTCTGATTTTTCTTCTCTACCTTGCTTGTTGGACAGTCATTTAAATATGGGTTGAAAATGCTAGAATGTTTAGTAGTGTTTATGCTGACTTTTTTAGAGGTGTCAATGAGGTAAAGTTCAAGGCACAGAACTAGGGCCAAAGCAATTACATTCACCCTTCAAATGGGAGCTGAGGACATTAAGACTGAAAATCAAAAGTAGCTCAGATGACCAGCTTTAATTTGCCTACAGCAGTTTACCAAAGCCAATAGAGAGGACTGTAAGTAGGAAGAGAGAGAGAGAGAGAGAGGGAGAGATAGGGCATGATGACCAGCAAATGATTACTTTTGCAGCAGCTGTTTGATACCAGTTATAACATCTTTAAGCCCTTACTAGTGTGGGTTGTTAAACATGAAAATAGTTCTTGAACATCTCTTCCATTTGCTTACACCTATAAATGTACACATGTCTTTGAGATTAAAATTAGCAATTCACTGCAAGAGGTGTTCAGACATCTGAAACTAACAGTACATTTTGATTGAAGTATTTTCGGATAACCCAGTGTATTTCAGGTAAGATTCTGTTAACAAAACAGCACTTTCCTGTTTAAATATCAGTCTGGGGTTTCTTTCATTTCTTTCAGTTTGTGCTATTGGTTGTAAAATTCTAACTAGATATGAATGGTACAGAAGGGATGATATTTATCAGGCTTTTTGTAGTGTATTTTTTTTAATAACTTATGACTGGCAATATATTACACTAAACATGAATGGCAAGGATGCCTTGTATTTTTCTATGATTGTTATCCTTAATTTTATGTGTGTTTTTAGATGTGGTTTTCAGCTATTGCTGTAAGAATCAGCCACGTATTCAGAGACAATATCAACATTGTGCAGACTATAAAAGTTTTGCCCACTTAGCTTTAACTTTTTTATATGAAAATACACATATTGCAAGTACATTTTTAGACTGGGACAGCAGATACGTATTACTATTCTGTAATGCAAAATCATTCTGTGATGAGATAAACCTCCTGTAATACAGATCAGATATGCCAATAAAGCAAACAACATAAAGAATGCAAGTATCAGCATTGTTTTTCATTACTGAATTGCAAAGAAAAAAGTTAAAGCATCCTAACAACTCCTGCTGGTTCTGTGATTTTTATTTTTACCCTAAAATGCCTGTTATATCAATACTCCATATTAAATATGATAGTAATTTAATTATCTGAATATAGATATATCAACCAGCTAGTGAATTCATAGTTATTTTCCTCTGAATTGGTCTTGGAGGTGGTGCTGAGGACACCTAGACTTCTAGTTTTTGAGGACTTCAACATGTTTTGCTTTGTTTGTTTTTTAGTTTTTTGTTTTTTTATTATTGAGAGAAAAACTTCAGTGATTTGAAGATGAATCCCTCAGAACAAAAAATAGGACAGTTTGGATTCTTGAAACAAGGAAATATTTTGGAATAAATATTGTAATCTTGTCATATAGGGCCATAGTCATGTTGTCTGTGCTTCTGCTCCGTGTTGTTCTAGTTTTAGATAAGACGACACAGGCAAGAATCCTTGTGCTCTTTCTATACCAATGGTTCCACCAGCTGCACATTTGCTTCAGCAGAAATATTCAGGGCAGTGCACAAAAGCTATGTGAATAACCTATTCCATTATCTCAACAAAATCAAAATGTAGAGAGTGCAGGCAACTTTGGGGATGAACTTGCAGTGGTACCAGAACAACAGTGGGAGAATTAATAAGCACTGCCAGTGTAGATGCAGCCAATGAGGACAAATTGCAGCCTTAGTACAGTCCAACCATTTTCAGCTCAGTGGGGACAAAAAATCTTTAAATATGTGTATAAGGCAAAAGTTGTAAGCACCACTTTTGGATGTTATAGGTACAGAATATGGACAGAATTCCTGGGTGGCTGCGTATTTACAGCATGTTGCCCTGTCTTTCTCCTCCTCTATCCTCATTGGGATTGTAGCCAAGGGAACCCTGATCTGTTGCTGATGCTGGTAAATGCTAGGTCAGTGGTTAATACAGGGGCAGGCAATTATTTGGGTGGAAGGTCGCTTAATGAGTTTTCGCGAGCTGTCAAGGGCCACATGGGTAGCTCCGCCTTTTCAGTCGCCCCACCCCCTGGTTCCTACCCCCTAACCCCTGACCTTTGCCACCAGAAGTCCCTCCCCTTGCCCCTGGAAGTATTTCTTTTGGAGAGGTGGCCTTGGAACCTGACCCCTCCCACAAGCAAGGACCCAGCCCACCCCGTCAGGCCCCAGGCATCAAAAGCTGGCCAACCCCCCCACACCTCACTGGTGCCAGCATGTCCTGGTCCTGACCCATCCCATCTGAGCCTGCCCCCCCACCCGGTGGCACAGCAGAAGCCAGCCCGGGCCCAGGTCCCATCACCAGCACAGCACCCTCCAGTGCTTTAGGACCCCTCCTGTCCCAAGTCGCAGGGGTCTCAGCCACAGCTTTCCCTCCCCAGTGCAGCCTGGCCAGCCCATCCCCTATCAAGTGGTAGCTTCCTCACATGCTGCTGCACTTTCCTCCTACCTGTGACAGCTGGGCCCAAAAGGGCAGGAGGCTCCACCACTGCTTCTGCTGGCCAGTCCGACCCAGCTGGGTCCTGTCCCCAGCAGCACATGGGAAGCCGGCTTCAGCTGCATGCTGCTCTGGATGTGGTCTAAACTCTTGTCTGGCCAACCAAGTACACAAGTTGTCCAGAACCTGGCCTAGAAATGCACCGTATGGTGAAGCAAAACACATATGATGCCAATAGAGCCTGTTTCAACCTCAGCAAGACACAACTCTGTCTTGGAAAAATGTTATAATGTAATTATTTCCATCCTGGTCATCAACAGGGATTAACCCCCAAACTCATAGAACTGAAGAAGTGAAAAGGTTTGAATTGAAGCCCCTAAGGGCCAGATTCTCTAAGCATGCTGCTTCGGATGGGATGGACCCAGCTGGGTCAGCACCGGCCAGGAAAAGTGGCATGCAGCTGAAGCCGGTTTCCCATGTGCTGCTGGGAACGGGAGGAGCCTGGCTGGGTCAGCACCAGCCAGCAGAAGCAGCGTCGGAGCCATGTGCCACTCGGGACTGACCCATGCAGGCAGGGGGAAAATGCAGCTGAGCCCCTGCCGCTCCGGCTGGGCTTGTCCCGTCCCGTCCCAAGCAGCACACGGCTCCGCCACTGTTTCTGCTGGCCGGTGCAGACCCGGCTGGGCTCATCCCATCCCCAGCAGCAAGTGGGAAGTCGGCTTCAGCTGCATGCTGCTCTGGATGGGATGGACCCAGCTGGGAGAGCACTGGCCAGGAAAAGCAGCTCTCCCTTTGGCTTCTCTGTTCCCCCTGCCAGAAGACCAGGCACCTGCCTTTCCAGCATGCTTCATGTTTGGTGTGCTGTAAAATGTGCATCTCTGTGTGTATGTGTAGTGCTTTCCTACATAGTGATGAGACACTGCGAGGCAAAGCACAGTTTTCTTTTTGTTTGGGGTGAAAAAAATAACAAGAATAAATAACAGGATTTGGTGGGGGGGAAGAAATATTTGAAAGGGATTAATAATAGGGATGGTAGGCAAGGGTAAGTGGGAAAATGGCTAATGGCTGGCTACAACTTGGTAGCAACAGCCTACTTACTGCTACCAGCCTAGACCCTTCAGATGCTGTGCTCTGCTGCTAGAGACAGATCTCACAAGAGGCAGAGAGCTGTTCACAAACAGCCTTTTATGTTCTTTCTCTGTCCCTCCCCCAGAGCACTGGGACTGGAAGGGACCTAAGGGACAGATCACAGACACTGGCCAGCTACAGATGTCAATATCAAAGCAGCCCTTCCCCCCACACTTTTCTGAGTTTGTTTCCCCGCAAGCCCACCTCCGAAACACTAAGAAACATCTGAAGCATTTTGGATGGTTCTGTTTCATTTTGGAGATGTTTCAGAGCCTTCCATTCTGATTCAGATTTGGTGTTTCGGGTGCCAAAACGGGCTGAAACATTTCTGAAACAAAACAACTGCTGAAGTTTTGCACAGCCCTAATACACATGTATTTTTAAAAAAACCAAATTCCTACCCCACAAAGTTCCAATGCAGCACTGTCTGATTATGAAAAAAAAATCAATTTCAAACTTGTTTCAGTGTCTGCAGCCCCACACAGTATGTGGACATGGGCAGTTGCCCTATATACCCAACCAAAAGCTGACTCTGCCTACTGGCCATATCATGCCACACCTGGTCAGAGAGAAAAACTGTAAAATGTTGCAGTAATTTCCTTCTTGGTTTGGCACATCAGAGGAACAGAATTACAATTACAAGCAATTTCCCATTTTTGGGGGTTTGCTCAGAAAAATGCATGCTTTTTTCTCTATGTCTTCCATGGGAAGAGGCAATATCCATATTTATCCTGTGAAGACTTCCTTGTTTTTGATGAGCAAGATTACATACCCAAGGTAACTCTCATAACCAAAGGCACTGAGATAGTCTAAGTGTATTAAAAAACATTATTACTCTGATTGTTTTTTCCCAGCAAGACTTCTTTTTGATCTGCTTAGGTGCCAGCTCTGAGATCACCATGGTTTAAAACAAATGTTTTTCAAGCGTTTCCTTAGTGCCTGTTTGTTAGTTTAGGGAATCACCTCTGTTTCAAATGACACCCTTCCAAGCGTGGTACAAATAGTTGCCTCGGATATATTTTCTCTTACACATGGTATTTCTATCAGCAGCTTTCCCAAGTGGTCCTGCTCACTGCCCTGTCATTCATTACAGGTGGGGCAACAGGGAAGTGAAGTGATTTGCCCAAGTTTACATTACTGGTCAGCTGGGAATAGAGCTCTGTTTTCTCAAGTCCCAGCCCACTGCTCTGTCTACTAGGTCAAGCTGCCTCTCTGATAAGCTTCATACTCTTAGCTGGGTTTAAAATCATAATGCCGTGCACTTAGGTTCTTCAGTTATTTAATGTAGTAAAATGATACCTTCTCCTCCCTCAGTAAAGTTACAGCTCCTCCTACTTGGTTAACTAGCATTTCAGATCTAAAAGACATATTATTGAATTGAGTTCTGACAG
>NW_005842026.1:2354869-2356701 GCF_000455745.1 Alligator sinensis | reverse complement strand
ATTTGTCCCCACTGATTTCTTTCAGGGCATCTAACATTCTTTCTAGCAATTTTGTTTCACTATGTCTACATTTTTATTAACGAGAAGCTTCTATGTATTGAAAATGTTGGAATTAACATTTGGCAAAACTATTAGTTTACTGTGTGCCACAGTTCTATCGTCACAGGGTGGCTACTGTCTGATCTTCCAAGTATTTTCAAATTGCTTGTATGATAGGACAGCAATGAATAAAACAGCATGATTAATTTGTTTTTGGATCCACTTGTAGGCAGAAATAAAAAAGGTTTACAGTAATCAGAACAGAGGCTTGATAAATATCCCGTAAGGAAGAGAAATGACACAATAAAAAATATTTATTTGATTGCTTAGAAGAGAGCTATAAACTTCATCTTAATTAGGCTGAGCTGTTTTGAAATTCATCCTGAAAGTTATCATACATTTCAAAATGATAAGGCCTAATCTTCCTTCTGCTGAAACCAATAGTGACATTCACATTGAAGTTAAGAAGAATGTTTGTTGCCACTGACAGCAGTAAGTAGCCAGAAAATTATTCACAGTTCTTTCACAAAGTGTTGGAAGAGGTTTCTGTGTGTGGCTATATCTGGAAGACAATCAGTTGTGAACTTTTCAAACAGAACCTTATGCAGCTCCTTGGAAAATTTGTCTTTATAGATGTTTACTGTCTAAGGTCTGATCCAAAGCCCATTGGATTTAGTAGGAGGTTTTGTCTCAATTCCACTGGACTTTGGATTTGTGCCTAAAGTCTCAAAATAGCTCCTATTCATGATTTCTGTTTGTTTTATATGGGAATTAGATTATGTCTTCAATGGCATTAGATTGTAAAGGAGGGTGTATGTAGTTTTTATAGCATCATTTAATTGCATAGCTAAACTGTTAGATTCAGAGTGTTCTAATAAGAAGGCAATTAGAGAACCAAAACCACGTTGTAATTAATAAATCAATGTTAGCGGAGCTTTGCATTGACAAAAGCGTCCCTCTGCACCCCAATGATGAGTACACTGTAGAAAAAGGGCCCTTGGAAAACAGGACTTTAAAACTGGCACAGGTTCTTGGCGAGTCTTATCCCATAACAAACATATGGGGGATATGTAGTATTGTAGTGAGTCTTATCCCATAACAAACATATGGGGGATCTGTAGTTTTGTAGGGGGTGCCCTGCCACAACCACAGGGGAGCCCCAGCTTGGACTGATGCTTGAACATTTCCCTGGAAGGTGTGGATGCACAAGGTCTGTCTGGGATGATGTGCCTGAGGTGACCTGCTGCAGATGGTGATTTACCACTACGAAACACATCACCTATGTCGCTTGGCTCTCAGCATGAACTCCTGTAGGCTCTCACAGGTGTGTGTTATGAGCCAGCTCATCCCCAGCAAAGCTGCATGCATGCTCATCATTTTGATCCCTGTGGGCTTTGCAAAGAAACCTTACAAAGAGATCAGCCCTTCTGTTGCCCTGGGGGGTCAGGCCAACTCTCAGGATCTCAATATTGCACTGTTAGACAGGAGGGTGTGACACAATTGCACATATACAAAACACACACACTTCAATTAGGTGCATACACACACACACACACACACACACACACACACACTACCAGCTCAGGCACATACACATTCAAACCAGCCTAGGCACATGCATATCTATCACCAATTCAAGCACATACACCATACACCCCAAAAGTTACCACAGATCACTAATTTGTATATCATGCACACAATGCCATACACACACACACGCAACTCAGATACACACACGTTCAAAATAACCAGTCTAGGTTCATGCACACCTATCACCAGTTTAAGCCCATACA
>NW_005842026.1:2354211-2354852 GCF_000455745.1 Alligator sinensis | reverse complement strand
TTACTAATTCATATACCACACACACAATGATATCTATATATGTGTATTCACTAATTCACACACAAGCCACCCACCTACACATACACACAGGTGAGTTCTTAAGTTGGGTGTTGTGATGTGTATGTATGTATATGCTTGTGTACTTGGGATACCTGGGGAAAGGTTAAGGTAAGAAAGTAAAAGTGTAAGGATTTAAAGTACCAGGACCGGGATTAGAACCAGTAGACTGCAGGGGCCTGGGCTGAAGAACCGAGGCTTGGGGGTAATTTTAGGTTAATTGAGCTTAATTGATTAAAAGACAACGCCCAAAGCCTGCAGAACATATGCGAGAGCCCGGCAGGACAAATTATGCTGAGGGGAAACCAGCATGGGTTCGTGGCAGGCAGATCGTGCCTGACCAATCTAGTCTCTTTTTATGACCAGGTTACGAAATGCCTGGACACAGGAGCAGGGGTGGATGTTGTATACTTAGACTTCAGGAAGGCCTTCGATACGGTATCCCACCCCATACTGGTGAACAAGTTAAGAGGCTGTGACTTGGATGACTATGCAGTCCGGTGGGTGGCGAATTGGCTAGAGGGTCGCACCCAGAGAGTCGTGGTGGATGGGTCAGTTTCGACCTGGAAGGGTGTGGGCAGTGG
>NW_005842026.1:2326049-2352455 GCF_000455745.1 Alligator sinensis | reverse complement strand
TGTACTGAGCATGTGTGCTCCATGCAGGGATGTGCAGTTTCAGGTGTCTGTAATGGTGGGGTACAATGACAGAGTTGCTGGTTCTGCAGGGTCTTTTGTTTGTCTTGTATCTGGGTGAGGTCCGTGGTTCCTGGATGAATCAATGTGAGGTGATGGCCCAGTCATTACAGACCATTCAGTAGAGGCCTGCTACCATTGTATTTCAATTATTCCTAATCACACTCATTCATCGGGGAACCAATTTACATGGGAGGGGTACAATGAATCATATTATTGCAACATGGGATGCCCAGGCAGAGGACAGAAGATGGGGGCTTGACATATAAAATGGAAACTTGACATGACTTCGGTTCACTTAAAAACACAGGCCTAAACCATACAATATCCATATGAAACAATAAAAATCAATACGAAAATGATAATAATACAATATACAACAGTAAAAAGTAATACAAACCTAATAATTATACAATATAAAACAATGGATATCCAAAACCAAAAACTTGCTAGCAAAATAAAAATGTTCAAATCTTATCCTAAGTTTGAGCTCACTTACCTATAGGGAATAGAGAGGGAGAGAAAAGTCAGAAATGGTTGGGGAAGGGGAGGGAATGCATTTTAAAATAAAATTTAAAAAAAAACTGGGGAGTTTGCTACACTTCCTTGGCCCACATGGACAGGAATGGAAGCTCTCTGGACTTGCTATCTGAAAGCTTCTTGAGACGGATGTCATAGAAGAAACTTTAGCAGCCTCTTGGAATCACCTATCTGTGGTGGCCTTGACTGCTTTTTTCTGCTGTTAGAATACACCGCATAACTAACCCCAGAGTATACCAATTTCTGTTCATGGTACAAGACTAAGCTTTTCCATGACTGGATGACGCTGGGGCCTACTGTACATTTGAACAGGGGAGGGAAGAGAGGGTCTTTAGGCAGGGTCTCCCCTGGTCACAACTGGCAGTGTATTTTGGATATGCTCTTGCATGGGAGTCAAGTACACCTCTGGGAGAATGCACTATAGCTGGGGACCAGCACCATAACTAAACCTGGGAAAAATGGAAATGACAACTGTGCAATGTGCCAAGCTATACCAGCTGCTTCAGATTCCCTTCTTCATGGCACTTGTTTTTTTCTCTTCCCAGTGCATATGAGCTTTTCTGTCTATTTGCTGTGCTGCCTGAGTCCAGAATCTGGGAACACTGGCTCTGCTCGGTCTGCTGCAAGGGTCTAAGGCAAATGGTACATGTTTTGCTGAAGGGGGAGGAATCTGCCCATGTGTTCTTGTCCAGCATTAGAGTAGATGGAATGAATATCCTTGCTCTCTCTGCAAAGTGAGCTCTATGTATTTTCTTGTAGTTTCTTCTGAGTGAGGGTATTTGTTTAATGTGTCCATCAGTGAATGTGGAGGAGGTTTGCTTTGTGTCAGAGGTAGGCACTCCTCTGTTCTCCTGGCAACAGTAACATGTCGACTGATCAGTGTGGATTGCCCTGTGGAAGTGTGCAGGCTGTCCCTGCATAGAGAAGTGATCAGAAGTCTAAGCAGCCTTGGTGTCTCCACTGTTGCAGAGGGCTGCTAGATACCCAGCTGGGTCACTTCAAATTGTTCTTCTGGGGTAGGTGATCAGATGTTATGTACAAAACCAAAACTGAGATGCCTACTGAACCTCTCTGAATCAGACCCATGCCATTTTTGAAAATGGGACTTAGGGCCAGTAGTTTTCAGTGGTGCATTTGAAAATTATACTTTAAGTACCTAATGCTTAGAGCAGGGCTGTCTGACTTTTGGCTGGGACTGCACACTCCCCAGGCACATGCCGTGTGGGCTGCATGCCACCTGGGCCGCATGCTGTGCTAATCCTATGGTGGGTGCCCTCTTACTGTTAGTGGCCCTGCACCACATGTCCCCATACTACACCTCATGGTGGGTGACCCCCTGCTGCACTGGGTAGAGCAGGGTGACTCTTGTGCCTTATTTGTTATGGCAGTTTCACCACATTTTGGCTGTGGTGGCAGCAGGGGCACACGCTTGTGCTGCTGGGGGTGTAAGGTTGAGTAATATCAGTGGAGTATAATTTCCCCTGACAATCTCTAGGTGAAAATCATCAACCAAGGCCAGGAGTGCAGTCTCTGTGCTATATCCAGGTTGAAGGCCAGACCCACAAGCGTCCAAGAAAACCAATGGCATCCATATGCATCTGGACCTGTTGGGTGACCACCTGTTCAGTGACCTCTCTCAAAAAGGGTAAGGTTGGAGACTGGGATACAATTGGATGAGAAGTGACCATCAAGTGAGGATTTCTTGGCCAGGGACCAAACAGTTGCAGACCTGTCAAGTGGGGATGGACAACCACTGCCAGAAGTGGCCCCCAATTCCCCTGGCTAACTTTTCCAAGCCAGGACAGTGCACAGCTTGTCACCTTGGTCCTTCCAAGTCATCCTCCACGTCAGTGGGCAATAGCAATTTAAAACAATCCATATAACCTGGACATGTTCCATTTTTCTCAACCCCAAACTCTGATTTTACAGCAAAAGTGGTAGTCCCCAAGCTGTGCCAGATAGGGCAATTTTGCAAAGTCAGTGGCAAATTCATCACAGCAGACAGAAGACGACTCCATTTCTGGGGATAAGCAAGCTGGTTTAGCCAGGCCATTCACCATCCAAAACAGTTCTGCTGGATGATGTCACAACCCAGTTAATCAGTGCCCATGCCACTAGCAAGAGATACCATTCAGACCATCCTCATTTCGCACACAGTAGTCAATTAAGGGTTAAAAGGAATCCTTGCCAGAAGTTCCTGAAAAAAAATCCAAGCAAGAAACTTAAATTTATGCCTACGTCACGACCAAGAAATGAAACTTAAGCCCACTAGCAAGAAACGAAACTTAGGCGTGATTTATGATTGGTCAGAGTAAAAGGGGATAGCCCTGCCATAAATCCCTAGCTAAAACTGCTATATAATTGGAGATTCAGATGAAAACCAGATGACGTGGCATAAATCAATTGGTTATAACACAAACAAAACCAGCTTGCACTTCCGCAAAAGCGGAGAATTCTGAATACACGCAATAGAATAACTTGGTGGTTTGATCACCCATCAATCACTCCCTGTCATCGCGGTCCCAACGTACCCATACCCTCCTGCAGGCTCATCCGGTCGTTCATGGTATCTCGTCGTCATACACGGTCGATTGTAACCTGAGACACACGCTCGAATGTAAACAATGCAAGCCTTCTGCCTGCGTCGCACATCACTATCTGGGCGACGTAAGTAAACAATCTCCTGTAACCAACACGCGTCTATGCCTGGTTAATTTCACCCCATCCATTAATTACCCGCCTGTCAAGGTGAAAGTTTTACTGCTCCAGCTCCGGGAGTCAGAAAGCAGCTGCCGGCCGGCTGCTCTGATTCCCGACAGATGACACTGCAGCTGCAATGGTAGCGAAGGAAAAGCTTCTTTGCCAATGCCACCTCTACATCATTGTTTTTTAAGAAAGATCTATGCTCCAGCTGGTTGGCTTCAGCACAGATTGAAAAACATCTGCACTCCACCTACCATCTCTCCCATTTAAGCTGCCTCAGCTCCCCCATATACCATCAGGACCTGAGCCATTGTAATGGTGGGAGTAGAAACCTGGGTAACACTATCTATGGCCAAGGTCAGGGTGCTATTCCACCGATCAACCTGGCTATTAACAAAGTTGCCATCAAGGTGAGCAGCAATGTCCCCCCGAGAGGTCTGGAATTCCACTAGCCCCAAGAGTCTGGGGGCAGACCAGTCCATCAGCCCAACAGGGGTGATATAGGACAGAGAACTGCACCTTTAGGAGGTAGTAGTCGGACCATGACAAGTTTTTTGACAACAGTCCTCATAATCAGATCCCCTGCAATCTAGATAGGTGCAAAGGATTAGGTCCTGTGTGCGCCCTGCTTAATGGGTTTGCTCTGTTAGTATCTGAGACAGCCTGATGATTGTCATGCAGTCCTGCTCCAGCCGCAAAGTGCCATATTCAACGTGTGTTTTGAACTCCTCCAACACAATAAGTCTAGGTGTCCTTAACCTCACTTCAGAGACCAATTGACTAGTTCAGTCAGTCAGGGAATCAGCTGTGCATCCAGGTAGTCAGTTCACCAGCAGAATCCCCAGTTTATCCCCAGCCTTGAGCGCAAGGTAGATGAACTCCAAGCTGAACAAATTTGGCAGCCAATATCTATTATGGGCCAGCTTTTCCTTTAAGACCACTATTGCTCTTCCCTTTTGTCCACCAGTCCAGCGGATCTAGTGTAGACTGCTGCACTGAGTATCCATCTGGAACCATCTGGGCAACCAACCCAGAGGCCACATCCCATCAGGTCTTGGTGATGCATGCAAGGTCAGTGGCTGCATCCTGAATAAGGTTGAAGGTGACTGATGTTTTGTTAACCCAGGGGTGGGCAAAATGCTGCCCGATCTGGCCTGCCAAGCACTTCCCTCTGGCCCGTGGAGCCCCTTCAAACCCCAGGTAATGGCATCTGCCTCTCTAAAAGCCTCCAGCGGCAACTGGCAGCACCAGCCGCCAGTTGCAGCATCTCAGGTTGTTTACTTGGGTTCTGGTTGTGAAGCAACCAACCCTGACCTCAGCCTGCCCCAGCCGGCCTCATCCTTCCCCAGCTGGCCTCACCCCACCCCAGCTGGCCTCACCCCACCCCGCCCCTGGCTCAGGCCACGTTTGCAGCTTGAGAGTGGTGGGGGGCCTGGGCCAGAACCGGCAGCGCTGGTGAGGGGAAACAGTGTCTGGGCCACCTTCTGCTTTGCTGCATGGGACTGGAAATGGCCCTGCCCTAAAGGTAAGCCCAGGAAAGTGGCTGCTGGGCAGGCTTTCTGTGTGCCATGCTGTGCCGCTTGGGCCGTGCAGGGTCGGGCTGGGCTGCCACTGGGGAGGGGAAGCAGCAGCTGGGCCGCAGCTATGGCTCAGTCACCACCAAGAAGGAGAGGTGGTGGCGGAGCCATGTGCCGCTCAGGATGAGACGAGCACGGCCGGAGTGGCAGAGACTTAGCTGCATTTCCTCCCTGCCTGTGCCAGTCAGTCCCAAGCAGCACAAGGCTCCACCACCACTTCTGCTGGCCGGTGACAACCCAGCCAGGTCTGTCCCATCTGGAGCAGCATGTGGCCGAAACCAGCTTCCCACATGCTGCTGGGGATGGAAGGAGCCCAGCTGGGTCTGCACCAGCCAGCAGAAGCAGTGGCGGAGCCGTGTGCCGCTCAGGACTGACCCATGCAGGCAGGAGGAAAATGCAGCTGAGCCCCTGTTGCTCCAGCTGGACTCGTCCGGTCCCAAGCAGCACACGGCTCCACCACCACTTCTGCTGGCTGGTGCAGACCCAGCCGGGCTCACCCTGTCCCCAGCAGCACATGGGAAACTGGCTTCAGACAAGTACCAGCAGGACGGGCTCCTCCACCCCAATTTCAGTTCCCAGCCTGAGCCTTCCAGTGACAGAGGAGGAGATGGATCTGGAAGCAGTGGAGCTGAGTGCCCTAGCCAGAGATGTTCTGGGGAAGGAAGGGGAATCTGAGTTTGTGCTCCACACCCCTCAAAATTCCCCATAGAGCCAGGTGTCCTGCTCTGGAAGTCACTGTGGAGGAGGTTGTGAGTAGAGGTGGCTCAGCTTCCCCTGTCATTATACCTCTGCCTGCTGAGGAGGGGGATAAGGCAGGATCCATACCTACAGCCCAAAAGCGAGAGGGCAGTATAGTGTGGGATCATTTTGAGGTGGCAGATGTGGGATCATATGCCATCTGCCTGCACTGCTAATGAAAGACCAGCCAGGGCAAGGAGCACCTTCAGCACCACAGGGATACTAATGCATCTCAGGAGGCACCCCCCGCCCTTGCCCTTGCTCCTCCTCAGCCTGGCACCAGCGGGGGCATGCCTAAAAGAAAGTCCTCCTCTCGCTCAAAAGCCCCTGTCCCCCAGCAGCAGAGACAGGCCACCCTGGACCTGTGGTGGGCTCTCCTTCAAGCAGAGGTGATGGATGACTCCCACATGGCAACAGAGATCATGGGGGCCATGAACCACATGGTGCAGGGGTGGCTCATTGTGCAGGGTGAGCTCACCCATGGGTTTATGCTCACCGACAATGGGGCCAATATAGTCAAGACAGTGCATGATGCCAACTTTGTTGGCATCCGCTGTGTGGCACACAAGTTCCACCTCATAGTCAGGGATGTCTTGGAGGGTTACAGGGTTCCCAGTGAGGGCACCATCACAGCCAGCCAGCTCATTTCAAAATGCAGAAAGGTGGTGGGCTACTTCCACTGGAGCATCAAGGGGGGCAAGATGCTGCAGGACAAACGGGCAGAGTTGAGAATCCTGCAGCACAAAATCATGGAGGATGCAAAGAGTCGGTGGGACTCCACATACCTGATGCTTGAAAGGCTGGTCAAGCAACAGAAGGCCATCCATGAGATGGCCTTGCTTAGGGAGATTGGGATCAGTGGCCCCCTTAACAAAACGGAGTGAGATACCATGTCCCAGATCTTGGTGGTCCTCAAGCCATTCTTTGAGGCCACTGAGAGCCTCAGCACTGGTGATGGCCTCCTTAGCCAGGTGATCCCCAGATTGAGGGAGCTTCAGAACCAAATGGAGAAGTTCCAGGGGGATCAGTATTCCTGGCTGGGGCAAGCTGCTGTCACTAGAGGTGTAGGCACTGGTGAAGCAGCTGAAGGAGAGCATCAAGAAACAGCTGGATCCATTGCTCTCCAGTATGGTCCACCTGCCGGTGGCCATGTGTGACCCAAGGGTGAAGGGGAGCACGTGTGCCAGCAAAACCCTGGATCACTGGACAGGGGTGCTGGTGAACAGAGTCTGGGAGGCAAAAGGGCAGAGGCAGGGGGATGTAGAAGAGGCGGAAATACTGTTCCATACCAGCACTCCATCCACCAGCCAGTCTCCTCCACCACAGGTGCTGTCAATGTGGATCCAAGGGCATGGCTTCCATGTCGGGGTCCAGAGGCACCAGACACCAGCATCAGGCAGGTAGGTAGCCACCAAGGCCTAGGCGCTATCTTGCCAAGGACATGGAGCCACTGCTGTGTGACCCCTTGGCCTACTGGGCAAGCTGCAGCCAGATGTGGCAGGATCTGGCCATGGTTGCCCAGGAACACCTGTCCTGTCCACCAACCAGTGTTCCAAGTGAGAGGGTGTTCAACAATGCTGGGGATGTTATGACACCGCACTGCGCCTCCTTGGATCCTGGTTTGGTGGAGCAGCTGGTGTTCCTCAAGGTGAACCTCCCACTGCTGGGGTTCCCCAAGCTCCACATGCAGACAGTGAGTGCCACCCTTCTTACTCCATCCATCCACAAGTATTTCCTTTTTAAAAAAAAAAAAAAACATTTAATGCACCACTCTCAGAGCTGGAAGCAGCACGCACTGTATCACCAGCCAGCAGGGGAAGAACTTCTCCCTGCTGAGCTCCTGTGCCAGGACAAACTTGGAGGTATGGGCTGGGGCTATGGGGAAGGAGGAGGGCCCAGGTCCTGGGCATGACTTAAAACTGTACCCTGCCAGGGTAAGGGAGGTCTGGTGGGACTGCTGGTGGTGTGGCAGCCCCCAAGAAATGCCAGGACCACAAACCTCCCTCGTGAAAGATGGGTAGGAGGCACCTTATAACCTCCAGCCACCACACGCACACAGTCCTAGCTAGGGAAAGCCCAGACCTGTAAAGATCTTTGAGAGGCCTGAGGCTTGCTGGTTGCAGTGGAGTTGTGAGGTTCCAGGTGAGCTTAGCTGCCTGGGATGACATCTGCGTGGCATGGGCTGCAGCGTAGGGGAGGTATGGAGCTGCAGAATGGATGTCACCCATAGACATCAAAGGCCTAAATGGGCAGCCTCCTGCCTGGCTAACATCTGAATCGGTTTTGCACCAAGGCATGGCATGAGGAAGAGGGGCAGGTGGTTGGACCAGAAACAGGTGGGTGGGCCGAGATCTCACCTGCATTGGGAAGGCCCCCTGTTACAGGCTATCATCCCTACTGCATTCATCCCACTCTGCCTACACACACACGTGACATGAGTTTTTCTTTCAGAAATTGGAGGTGTAGTTTCACAGAAACCCTTGCACCTATCTCCTTGAAACCTAGCAGGCTTCATGCCCTGAGAAGGGGCTATCATGCCTGCTGTTTTCATCCTGCTGTGCCTTAACATACACACACACAGTCACGTCATGAGTTTTGCTTTGAACAGTTTGAGGTGCAGTTTGACAGAAACCCCTATACCTATCTCCTTGAAACCTGGCAGACGTCATGCCCTTTGAAGCAGCTACCATCCCTACAATTTTTATCTGAATCAGGCAAGAAATTACAAAGTTATAGACATTTTACTGATTCCCCATTATAGCTTATGTCTGAATCACCAAAACAGCATTGAAACTGATTGAACAGTGATCCAAAACTTACAAACCCAGACTTAGTGGGGCTCACTGAAACTTGATGGGATCCAACGCATGACTGGGTGGTAAACATCAAAGGACTATAGGCTGTATAGGTGGGATAGAACAGGGAGGAAAGGTGGGGGTGTGGCACTCTACGTCAAAGAGCAATACTCATCCTCTGCAAACAGCACTGGGTCTGAGGTAGGGAAGACGGAGGTTCTCTGTGTCAGAATACAAGGGGGTCAGGAGGAAAGGGACCTAATGGTGGGGGTCTACTACAGGCCACCTAACCAGGGAGAAAAGCTGGACCGGGAATTCTCAGGTCAGCTCACGGAGGCAGTCAAGTCAAGGGACATGGTCATCATGGGTGACCTAAACTACCCAGACATCTGTTGGGAAGAGCAATCAGCCAGGTCTGACCACTCACATAGGTTCCTAGCTGGGTTACAGGACCTCCACCTAACCCAGGAGGTGCACAGTCCCACCAGGGGAAATGCCTTGTTGGACCTGGTCCTGGCCACAGGCAATGACCTGGTGATGGGGCTGCAGGTGCTCAGCCACCTGGGCAACAGTGACAATCACCTACTAGAATTTACCATCCAGCAAAGGGTGTCAAGGGCCTGCAGCAAAGCAGCAGCCCTGGACTTCAGGAGGGTAGATTTCAATGAGGTAAGGAGACTAGTCAGGGAGGCACTGAGGTCCCGGAGGGGAGGGGAGTTGAGAGTCCAAGAAGAGTGGGTCGTTCCTTAAGGAGACGATCCTCCAAGCCCAAAGCGTGACAATCCCCATGGGGGCAAGAGTGCTCAAAAGCCCCCATAGCTCACCAAAAGCATCCACGAACTCATCAAAGCCAATGGAAGGGAGGAGCCATCACCGAGGAGGTTTATGCCTCCTTGGCTCGAGATTGTAGGGAGGCTGTTAGGAAGGCTAAGGCAGAGATGAAACTGGAACTAGTGGCCCAGATCAAAGATAACAAGAAGTCCTTTTTTAAATACATATGGGGTAAAAAGAAGGTGCCAAATAATGTGTGGCCTGCAGGACATGCTTGGCAACCTGGTGGTAGCACCAGATGACAAAGCTAATCTCTTTAACAGATCCTTTGCTTCCATTTTTCTGAGCAGGGACAGGGACATCCCCCACACTGGGATTCCGGATGGACCCAGGGGAGGTGCAGCCAGGCCCAGGGTCACTGAGGACCTAGACGGGGAACTTCTGGAGGGACTAAATGTGTTCGAATCAGCAGGTCCTGACGATCTCCACCCCAGAGTGCTGAGGGAACTGGCAGAGGTCATTGCAGGACCCCTGGTACAGCTTTACAAGCACTCGTGATGCTTTGGTGAGGTGCCTGACGACTAAAAAAGGGCCAATGTGGTCCCCATTTTCAAAAAAGGGAGGAAAGAAGACCCAGGAAACTATAGGCCTGTTAGTCTGGGGAAGCTCTTTGAGAAAATTATCCAGGAGTGCATCTGCAAGTGGCCAGCAGGGGGGATTATGCTTAGGAGCAATCAACATGGGTTCATTAGAGGCAGGTCCTGTCAGACTAACCTGGTGGCCTTCTATGACCAGGTCACAAAAGCCTTGGATGCAGGTGTCACAGTGGAAGTAGTCTTCCTGGATTTTAGGAAGGCCTTCGACACGGTCTCTCACCCCATTCTCATTAAAAAATTAGGCATCTGTGGTGTCGACACCTACAGTGTCAGATGCGTCGCAAATTGGCTGGAGGGCCACACCCAGAGAGTGGTGTTGGACGGGTCATTTTTGATATCTTCATCAGCGATTTGGGCAAGGGGCTGAAAAGCACCTTGTTCAAGTTCGCAGATGACACTAAGATGTGGGGAGAAGTAAGCATGCTAGAAGAGAGGGACAGGCTACAACTAGATCTCAACAGGTTACAGAGGTGGGCAGATGAGAATAAGATGGGTTTCAATACTGACAAGTGCAAGGTGTTGCACCTGGGGAGGAAGAAGCAGCAGCATACCTACAGGCTGGGGAACTCCCTTCTTGTCAGCACAGAGGTAGAAAAGGATCTTGGAGTCGCTATTGATTCCAAGATGAACATGGGCTGCTAATGTGGGGGTACAGTCAGGAAGCCTAACCGCACTTTGTCATCATCCATACATGCATCATGAGCAGGTCCAAGGAGGTGATCCTCCCCCTCTATGCAACATTGGTCAGGCTGCAGTTGGAGTACCGTGTCCAGTTCTGGGCGCCACACTTCAGGAGGGATGTGGACAGCATCGAGAGGGTCCAGAGGAGGGCCACTCTCATGATCAGGGGGCAGCAAGGCAGGCCCTACAAGAGAAGGCTATGGGACCTGAACCTGTTCAGCCTCCACAAAAGGCAGCTGAGGGGAGATCTGGTGGCCGCCTATAAACTTGCCAAGGGGGACCAGCAGGCAATGGGAGAGTCCCTGTTCCCCTGAGCACTACCAGGGGTAACAAGGAACAGCGGCCATAAGTTGACTGCGAGTAGATTCAGGCTAGATATCAGGAGGCACTACTTCACTGTCAGGGCAGCTAGGAGTTGGAACCAATTTCCAAGATAAGTGGTGCTCGCTCCTACCCTGGAGGTCTTCAAAAGGAGGCTAGACAGCCACCTTCCACCATCCTTTCCTGCCCATGGCAGGGGGTTGGACTAGATGATCTGCTTAGGTCCCTTCTGACCCTACCAACTATGAAACTATGAAGTATTAGGGTAAGGATATTACATAAAACATAAGCAGCAAAGGTGGTACCCAACCCCTGCATTTTAAAAGAAAATAGAACCTGGCAGACATCTGCACCTAGGAAGCTAATCTGGGCTCTGGATTCCAACTGGCTAGAGGTCCTTACCTGCAAACCTTAGTGAAATACCTGAGCTTGTGAAAAGGATTTCACATCTCTGTGCCTCCATGTTCCCCACTGGCCAGTCTTAGGTGCTTTCAATCATCATTGTGAAGAGCTTGAAATTCCACCTGCACTGTAGCCTAGGAGCCTAAGCACCTGTGACTACAGGGGTCTGGATCCCATTCTGATGTCCAAGTTCCTTATTGGATATAGACCTCAGACTCTGACACAAGAGTTGTTACTGTTGTCAAATGCTCATTAAAGTCTCTGCCTAACTCAATGAGATCAGCTCTGACATAAAACATATCAGTTATCTGAGTGCCATAAAATATAAAGCAAAGGGGTAGAAAGTATTGTGTTTTGGCCTGGATATGTAATCAAACATATATTGACTGCAGCTGGAGTACTGCATCCAGTTTTGGGCTCCGCAGTTCAAAAAGGACGTGGAGAAGCTTGAGAGAGTCCAAAGGAGAGCCACGCGCATGATCAGAGGTCAGGAAAACAGACCTTACCATGACAGGCTGAGAGCTATGGGACTCTTCAGCCTGGAAAAGCACAGGCTCAGGGGTGATCTGGTGGCCACCTATAAGTTCATCAGGGGTGCTCATCAGGATCTGGGGGAACGTCAGTTCACCAGAGCGCCCCAAGGGATGACAAGATCGAATGGTCACAAACACCTCTGTGACCGTTTCAGGCTGGACATAAGGAAGAACTTCTTTACTGTCTGAGCCCCCAAGGTTTGGAATAGACTGCCGCCGGAGGTGATTCAAGCACTTACTTTGAACGCCTTCAAGAGACATTTGGACATCTATCTTGCTGGGATCCTATGACCCCTGCTGACTTCCTGCCCTTTGGGCAGGGGGCTGGACTCGATGATCTTCCAAGGTCCCTTCCAGCCCTAATGTCTATGAATCTATGAAACAAATGAAAGAGACAACAGAAACTAAAAACCCAACAAATACTGTGGCAAAGGGGAACTAATTTGAATTAGATAAAGAAATGTACCTCATTACCCAATAATCAATTGCAACTGAATTTTTAGGTGGATTTCAAACCAAATACACTATCAATAAAATGGTTGTTATGCATATTTACTTATAATTTGACAAGACTATAATTTGCAAAGACTATGAATGATTATTACTGACAATAGATCTTCAGCTGCCAAGGAACATTTTAAAGTTTCTCCTCTGAGATGTATCCTTTGAAGAAAATAAGTGTTACCAAAATAATGCACAGGTAACAACATGGCCAAGGGATGCTTTCAGAATGGGAATAAGGAATCACATCTAAGATTAAATTTTAAAGATACCTAGGTGTCTAACTCCCAGACTGGTTCTTAGTCTGATGAATCAGAAATTATACAAAGAGTAGGGCTGTCTTGTACAGTACAAACACTAACCATACATGAACAACTCCTTCGCTTGCAAGATCCGTTACTCAAATTTAAATGCATATCAGACTTATAAACACCTGAAATCTAAAAATGCCACCATGTGCAAGCTAACAGCTGGGCAACTATTTAAAAATTACATATGGGGGAAACAGATACATGTGCTGGATACATTTCTGAGATTTACTGGAAACATTGTACTTTAAGACTGGTTTGTGTACAGGGGATAGATCACTCTAGATATACTCTGTTCAGTGTTCTCCCTAAAGCATCCATTTCTGCCATTGTAGGAGACAAGGCACTGGGCTAGATAGACCATTGGTCTGACCCAGTATGGCACTTCTTACATTCTTATAGTTCAAGTGACATTAAAATATATTAAAAAATATATTAGCTAGTTTATTTTGTTATTTAACTTTAATAAAGCTTATCTTAAATCTCCATGCATGACTCAGGAAAGGTAGACATTTCTAGAAAACAGAATAGATTTCAGAATGCGTTGAGTGTAATACATTTAATCAAATGCTAGAACCATGTCTGTAATCAGGTTCGTCTCCTCATGGTTTACCAAACATCATGAAGACACAGTTAACATTGAATTGGCATAGTCTTCCACAGTGCAGTGCATCCAGCAGCAAGCAGACCAACAGCTGCTCTTGGTCTGTCTCACCTCAGTCACATGCATCTGAGTCAGTTACCTCACTTTGTTCATTTTGTCTTTTGATCTGACAGCTCTTGTTCAAAGACGATTTAAATGTTTCCAGGACAATCAATTCTTCTCCAACAGCCCCAAACAGTGTTGATGTTAGCATACCTTCACATTGCTTGCTTCGGCAGTGATGCATAGGTTACTGGCACAGATTCTTGTGCCTTGATGGATGAATAGATCATTTATGTAGATGATGAAAATTATTGGAGCTCCCTCCTCATAGGCTGAATTTTTGTCAGCTCCATTTCCTGCATAGTTCATTGTAAAATCATCAGTTCTTTAGTACAGATTGTATCAGTCATGCAATGGGGTAATCTTTAATTGTGTTGTATATTTTGGTGCAGAACCTTTGGTGGTTTGCTATATTGTGTGCAGCTGACAAGTCACTTTTCAAAGTTGTCTTTAATTTACTGAGCAAAGGCTTAGCAGTTGACCTATGCATGATTTGCCTGTATGGAATCCATGGGTTAGATGGGTTTCAATAAATCCTGCTGGGTGGTTTCAAATGAGATATAGGCCCCTGAATATCATTACATTAATTGCATGATAAATTATAATAACATGCTACATGTTCAAAAAGTTTGTCACACAATAAAAATAGTAAACCATCCACAAAGATGTTCCACATTTAATGTTCCATTGCACTTGACTTTAAAACTGACATGCTATAGGTTCAAAGGCACCCATTTAAATTTCCTGGTACACGGGGAACTGGAAACCACCAATGTCAGCCTACTGTGTGCTGGCATGTTTAAAAGGTTTGTGTGCAGCTCAACATCATGGAGCTGCTCTCCAGTGTCAGGTCCTAAGCCCCAGCAGACATGCAATGGAATCTGAGGAATTTTATCTCAGATCCCAAAAACTTTGCATCCTGCCATGACAGATCTTAAATATCTGGCATGACAGAACACGGTATTTTTGGCATCCAGAACAAAATTCCTCAAATCCCACTGTACAATTAAATTAACATCTTCCAGGGGCCACAGTTTGTGTAGATGACATAGTAGTGAATGGGCCTGAAGCTCCTTGAGTTTGTGGCACTCCTAAAGGCAGGAAAGGATGCATCAATGTGCTTGTTGCCACATCTTATACATGACTGAGTACGTAGCAAACAATTTGGGAGTAGATAATCCTTTGTTGCTGGTCTGAAATGTTTGATCTACTCATACAAATGTCTTCTGAACCAGGGATTGTCACTTCTGAAGGTATAAAATTCCAGGGTAGAGTTCAGCCATTGTGTACTGTACCCCCAAATTATTAGTCTGCCATTATTCTTCATTAACTAATGTTTTTCAACATTTTCTCAACATCAATTTGAAGAGTTCCATGAAACATTGTCTTTTGCCTGATGGCATCATCTCAAAGTTCTCAGCAGCAGGTGAGGCCACAGGTTACCATTGTCAAAGAAAGCCAGTATCTCAATTCACTCACCCCTATTGATAGCATAGAGAAGTGGTTCTCAATCTATTTAGACTTGAGGAACTCCTCAAAAAATGTCACCTCTTAGCTTTCGCTTGTTTCTTGTTTTATTATTTTTATGTAGTCAAGTTATCTGTTGTAATGAACTCAGAAAGCTCATAATGGGGTTCTTGACAATATAGATTCTTAGTTGAAATCTCTGAGTATATCCTTTTAAATGCATAGGCGTTTGTGGAGCACCCCATAGCAAGCATCTTACACGTATCTCATGGCACCCTGGTTAAGAATCAGTGCAACAGAGGGCGATCAGAACCCAAATAATAATAACCAGAATTCACTTCCATTATAAACAAAGGAAAAGCAGCCTTTTTAAACAGTATCTGTAGTCTCAGTGACACTGTAAACGAGGGAAAAGGCAGCCACCTTAAAATAAACCAATATGTTAGTTTCCTTGTAGGGTAAGATTGTACTTCCCAGCCTTTGCTAACAGAAGACGCTTTGTTATAAAAATAATGGTAATTTTTTTCCTAGAATCCTACATTTTCTCTCTACCACATTTACTAGTCTCATAGGATCTAAACAATGGGGAAGGGTTGCAGAGATATGAACTGGTGGACATGCACATGTGAAAAAGTATGCAAGGAAAATAAGGGGGAAGAATTTGAGTGTGTGGAGGTATGTCAAGAAGGAATATTTGGGTTCACATGAGCAGTGGAAGAAAAGGCAGAGGGTCAAGGTGATGGCAAAAAATGTGTACGGGGAGTATAGGAAGGGCAGCAACTAGGAGCAAGTATGTAATTAAGAGAACGCATCTGTAAAGCCATCTTAACTAGCCATTAGGCTCTCACTCCCTTGCTGTGTTCCAAAGCAGATAGAGTACACTGGTAATTGTGGTTTTACAAGCTGAAATAAAAGTTTCCTGCTCACTAGACTTAAATGCATCAGTTTGGGTCCATTTTCCCAAATATCACTGGTATCATACCACAGCTGTATCAGGAGCTTCTTGTGTGCCAGGAAATTTAAATGATTTGAGGTTGCTGGTACATATCTTTAAATAATTCATGATGACCATTCCTTGGGATTTCTTGTTCAGGCTGAGGTATTAAAGTTTTAAATAATAAAAATAAAGTAAATTGCCAGACAAACCATCTTAAACTGAAACTATTCATTATATCAGCAATCTGAGTTTAATTAATTCCAGGGGTGTTATAATTAACTTCAAACCGAGCCTTTCAGAATCCATAAAATTCAAGGCTCCGGTTAAACTAAACGAAATGCCTTAACTATGCCCTGCAGTGACACAATGGGTACATCTACAAGTGTGCTTTACTGTGCTAGTTCATGGAATTGGGGGGGTGGAGGGGGGAGCACTGGAATCAAGTCAGCGGTGCACCCCTGTTCTTCCTGGCAGTCCCTGTCAGCTGGAAGCAGGGAGCAATCTCCGTACAGCTGTGACATGCTCCCATTTTCATTTGCAGGAGGAGCTGCCTCTGTTGGTGTGCTTTCCTCCCCAGTAACCCTGGTCCCAAAACCCTGCATACCTGAAGTGTTGCCTGCATCCTTGGAGAGAATGACAGACAGCTGGTCAGAGAAAGGAGCAATTGTGCGCCCTGCATCAGAGCGAGAGTTTGCATCTTTGGCATGGTAAAACATATCTCAGGGCCTTGATCTTGCACTAGACCTGGGTCCAGTCTAGATTGGGCCCTCATGCCTGCATCGCTCTTGCAATGGAAACATAAACAGGCTTATTTCTCTTACTTTCCAGCTTGTCTATGATGCTTGGCTCCAACCAAATGTTGATTAATTCCTGCAGTTCTTCCCAGGTCCAGTTGTGTCCTCTGGCATCGGAGGTATCAGCCCCCTGCTTAGTCACCTCCATACTGCTAGCCTTGGCTTTCTGAGACATGGCAAAGCAGTTTGTGGTCAACGGCAAGTGATTCTGATTCACGACAGGTCCCTGGTGAAATTTGGGGGTCGGCTTTATAACACAACACAAAAATTCCAAAGATTGTGAAGTCATACTTGTGTCTCACAACACCCAAAGGTGATGAAGCACCCTATTCACTAACAAAAGACTTGCACTTTGGCTTGAGCATGGGGTACATAAGGCCATTTTCCATTGGGATGGCTGCTCAATGCCCCAGAATGTTGCAAAAAAATCGATCACACCCACCTGTGTTTTGGCCCGTCTTCCCCTAGTTAGTCCCATAATGAAGGTCGTTATTGCTGAATAAAATAATTTTATTGCAGAAGCACACAGTCTGTTTTTGCTGACCTCACAAAAGTATTCAGCTGGCTGGTCCTACATTAACAGGAGAGGGCTATGCCAAAATCTTAAGTATGCCACCTTGATTACAAGTTGTCTTGAACAAAGACTTGATGCATCAAAGCATCTGCTGCTTCTCATCTCAGGAGCAAACAAAGGTGGAGCAAATGCCCAGCACCCCGGGGTTACATGTTGAAAAAGGAGTGGTCATCTATTTAATACAGCTAGACAGAGCTCAACCCCCCCTCCCGCCCCTTGCTGATGACAGAGAGGGGCCAAATGGAGAATCAGGATGAAATGCGTGCAAAACGAGAAGTGAAGAATGGAGAACCACACAGTGAAGACTCCTCCGACATGGAGAATCTGGAGAACATGGGTGAGCAGGAGGAGGAGGTGGTGACAGTGCTGCTGACTGAACTACTGCTGGCCTTGAGAGTAACACAAGACATGCTGCACCACCAGATGAGGATAATAGGGTATTCAGCGTTAGCCTGTATCCAAGCTTTCCTAGGATTGTGAAAAAGAAAAAACGGAGATGTACTGAGGAGTGAGAGAACCAAGAGGCATGTGAAGTAGTGGAAGATGACTGAGCTGGGTACATAACTGGGTTGAGAAGCCTCTGGAGCAGTATCTGCATGGTCTGTGCCCGCGAGAGCAGCTCGGACTGGTGGGAGCAAATTGTGCTGACCATTTGGAATGACCAGCAGTGGCTGGGGATGTTCTGAATGACCAGGGAGACATTTTATCATATCATCTCAATGCTAGGACCCCAGATCGAGCCATCCTGCCAGACAAGAGTGTGGCAATGGCCATCATGAAACTGGCCACCCTGTCCAGCCTCCACTACATTGTGAACCAGTTAAGCGTGGCTGCCTGCACAGCCAGGGTGGCAACTCACGAGGTATGCCAGCTGCTGCAGGGACATCGCTGCAAACCAATTTATCTGCCTGGAGAATTTGCAGGAAGTGATAAATGGATTTAATGACATAGGCTTCCCTAACTGCACAGGGGCTTTAGACAGCACTCAGATCCCAGTGCTGTGCCCTTCAGGGTGTGGGGAGGTCTTTCACAAACAGGAAAGGATTTGCCTCTGTGATCATGCAAGCCATGGTAGACCACTGGGTCTGGTTCACAAACAATTTTCACAGGGTGGGCCAGCAGCATGCATGACACGCGCTTGTTCAGAAACTCCCTGCTCCCTGGCCTCATGGAGTAAGGGCATTATGCACCTGGAGTCCACAAGAGCCCCCAAAGCAACAAGGAATAACAGCCGCAAGTTGATAGGGAGTAGGTTCAGGCTAGACATCAGGAAGCACTGCTTCGTAGTCAGGGTGGCCAGGATCCGGAACCAGCTTCCAAGGGAAGTGGTGCTGGCTCCTACCTTAGGTGTCTTTAAAAGGAGGCTAGATAACTACCTAACTAGGGTTATATGAGCTTAAATTTACCAGGGGTCATATAAGCCCAGTATTCATTCCTGCCCAGGGCATGGGGTCTGACTTGATGATTTGCTCAGGTCCCTTCCAACCTTACATTTATGAACCTATGAAGACAGTGATCCATGGTGTTGCATTCCCCTGGTTATATTAGCAGATGCTGCCTACCCCCTTAATCCCTGGCTCACGAAGGCTTATGGAGGGAACATTATGGACCCGCAGAAGCTGGTTTTCAACAACCATCTGAGCAGTTGCAGGATGGCCAGCGAACATGCGTTTGGCAAACTGAAAGGATGATGGAGGGGGCTTACACGCCAGCTTGAGCTAGAGCCAGAAAATATCACGGCCTTGGTAGCGGCAGCCTGCATGCTGCACAACATCTGAGACCCGCAGAGAGGTAGTCAGCCAGGCATGGGTTGAAGTGCAACGGGCAGTAGCCAGACAAAGATGTGGCCAGGAAGCGGCACAGGAACCAAGGAGATGGGCATGAGGAGAAGCTGGCTGGGCAGCCCTTGTGTGGGACTGTCTGTCAGCACATAGTGCTGACAGCAACGAGCAGTGCTTGTTCTTTCATTTGATTATAATAAATTATTTTACAATTTACAACAAACATCTGTCTGTCTGCAGGGGTGTGCAGCGTAGCAGACAGGGGACAGAGGGGAAGACTAGCAGGGTGGAAGGGTTAAGCATACCTCTTGTGGGCTGGCTGGAGGGGGGGGGGGGAGATGGTGGCAGGCAGGCAGGCAGGTAGGTGGATGTGGGGGCAAGTGAACAGCCTGAAGTCCGCCTTAGGAGTGTGACTGAGGGAAGAGCATATTCCACTCCAAGCCCAACAACAACCCACCATTTCAAAAACATTTCACAACACCCCTCCAAAAGCTGTATGTTGCACTACAGATTCACGGTGGAAGTGGGGAGGGGAGCGGAGCACGGGAAGCAGCAAGTGTCCCCATGGAAACTGTTCCAAGCCCTTGGGAATGCTGGGAAATGTAGTCCTAAGCCAGAAAAGTAAGAGCTGACCACCACCATCAGCTGCGGCCATAAACCAACCATGGCAGCAACACCCACCCTCCCACTAGTTTCAACCTCGCACGCTTCTGATATCATTTCTTTATATAGTTAAAAAAAATCGTATATATAATTTCTCATTACTTTGTAACATGAGAGGAAGGGAAAGGGATGAGTCACACAGCTTGTCGGGATCACCATGGGGGTCACCTACTGGGTGGGTGCAAGTGACAGGGTTTTTGGGTGACCGTGCTTGGTGGGGGAGGGGGAAGAATTAGCAGGAGATTCCTGGCGGGGGCAGGGACTGTGGAGGCCAGTTTACATACGCCTCCTGATGTAATTCATTAGGAAAGATATTACTGGGGGTAGGTTGGTATTTTGTCTCCTGATGCTGTAATCTGCAGGGAATGACACACAGACTTGACTCGCCCAAAAGAACGTGGCGTGCAAACACAAACATGCCGCATCACAATAACCCGGGTTAAAATTTTTCAGGAGTGGTAAATTAATGAGGATCAGACACTGTTTCATGTACAAATGCCCAAGAAGACTAATTACAAGTCTGCAAAAGTGTCACCATCTACATGTACCAGTATGAGGGCACAGTGAATTAAGTAACTCTTCTGTAGGATAGTACTGTCCAGGAGAAGTACTATCCTACAGAGTAGTTACATGTGTCAAAATGCACATGTAGGCAGTGACAGAGCATCTGCTGCGCATCTGGCTGGGGCACAAGGGTACTATAGTGCAGGGGCTGCCTGCCAGCTAGCCCCCACACTGTAACACCTTTGTGCCCCAGCCAGCCCCCTTCACATCATGTTGAGCCATGGGCTAGAGTTTATTGCTACGTGCTAATTGCACATGTAGATCCACCCAATGAACAGAAAAATGGAAATCTCCAATATATCTTAAAAAAAAAAAAATCAGTTTGTGAGACCAAACATTAAAACGTATTACTAAATGGTCAGAGAATATAATAATGGATGCAGTGGAGGAGGCTGAAGGGTTTAATACCTTTAGCTTTGCAAAAGGTCAGTGATTAGATGATAAGCACTGTTGGCAGTGCAGATAGGGAAGGAGATAATCAGGCTAGAAAAGGAAAAGAATAGGATAGAGCCAGGGTCAACAATGTTTTTGGGCAGTGCACCAAAAACACCCACGACCTCGACTAGTAAGATGTTGGTGTGCCTGGGGCAGATGGTGGGGGAGCCACGAGGTGCCTGATCCTTGTTGAGGCAGTGCAGCCCTGGCCCTTTCCCTGCCATCCACCTTGAGGCATGTGTGCCAAGCAAAATGCCTTCAAGTGCCGCACTCTGGCACCCATGCCAGGGGTTGCCTACTCCTGGGTTAGAGATTATTTTAAGTAGCTGAATTTTTTCAAATTAGCAAGGCAAATGAGATGCTAAAAAACTTAAAAATTTGCATGAGGCAATAAAAGAACTATAGACTATTATCTTTGGGAACTCTTGAAGATCAGGTGGGCTCCCTGAAGACTGGAAAATGGCAAATGCAGTGCTCATCTTAAAAAGGGGAACAAGAACAACCCAGGATATTACAAACTAGTCAGTCTGACCTTGATACCTGGCAAGATATTGGAGCATATCACCAAGTAGCCTATTTCTAACCATCTACAGCAGTGTTTCCCAACCTTTTCCAGCCCACGGCACACTTACATTAATAAAAATTTTCTGTGGCACACCTGTTCAGGCATCCTCATACCTATTGTAGCTCATTGCCATGGCAAAATTCGGCGGCACACCTGTTCATTTCTGATGGCACACTTGTGCTGTGGCACAGTGGTTGGGAAACACCGATTTATAGGATAACAAGGTCATAAGGAATAGAAACCATGTATGGGCCAGAGCAAGTGATGCTTAACCAATCTCATTCTCTTCTAGGACGTGGTGAAAGGTTTCACAAATTGTGGAAAGTACTGGATATAAAATGCCTCAACCTTAACAAGGCAGACAAGGTTCCTTGGGTGAATTTGATTTCTTTTATTAGACCAACCCAAATAGTTGGAGAATAGTTATTAAGCAAGCTTTTGGGTTCAAAAACCCTTCGTCAGGCAAAGGAAGTTTCAGCAGTTAGCGTGTGCTCTTTCTAACTGCTGAAACTTCCTTAGCCTGACGAAGGGTTTTTGAACCCGAAAGCTTGCTTAATAACTATTCTCCAACTATTTGGGTTGGTCTAATAAAAGATATCAAATTCACCCAAGAAACCTTGTCTGCCTAAGTCCTTAGACCAACATGGCTACAACCTAAATTCCTCAACCTTAACAAGGCTTTCATCACCTCCCATGATATTTTCATAAGCAAGCTAAGGAAATACAGTCTAGATGAAACTACAGTAAAGTGGGTACACTGATTGGATGAAGGTGGACAAAGCAATTGTGGCAAGAACCAAGTCTAATCTTTCTTTCAGTTACCCTCATTTTCCTGCTTAGACAAAAGATACGGTTTTGACCCTTTCATCATGCAACTGTCAGCAGCTTTTGACTGATTAACCAAAAACTGAAACTGTAGTTGCTGCTGAGATTTGGACCCATAGGCAGACGTAGGATTTTAAATGGAGCTAAAAACAGTCTGCACATATTCAAAATAGAAGAAAAACCAGGAGAAGCAAACAGCAAAGTTGACAAAGAATGGATTGCTTGATGAGTCCATCAAGACCATTAACAAGGATAGCAGGCCATTAACAACTGTGGAGTTAATGAAGAGCTATTAGTAAGAATCAGATAGAGTATAACGAGCCATTAAATCAAATGACTCCCTCAGCACTGCCTGAATAGAAATGCCACTGCTCCTGCCAGGCAGTTGGTATGAAACCTCAGGTGGAGCAGGAATTAGAGGTCAGTACAACCACATGCTTGCACTCTGCCTGGATCTATTCCATGAAGCTGTTGGAGGGAAGATAAGGGAAAGCAGCAGCAGCCGCCAACTTCTAGCATCTCCATGAGCTTCTCCACCTGAACCCCAATTGAGGAACCTGTACCCCAATTCTGGAAGGCTAATGGGGAGAGAGAGCGGGGAAGTAAATGCAGTATGAAAGAAAATACATAAAGTTAGATATTAGGAAGAACTTTCCAAGTATGAGGGTGATTAAATACTGGAACAGGTTGCCTAGAGAAACCATGGGATCTCTACCATGGCACTTTCTAAATGCAGGTTAGTTAAACACTTGGGATGGTTTAGTCTTGAGCAGTCGGTTGCACTGGATGATCTTTTTGAGTTTCATTCTAGGCTCATTTCCAAAGACAAAGAAGTAATTTAGGCGCACCACAAATCACTTTTGTGGTGTGCAGAATTAATTCCTTAAGGACATTCTCATTTAAAGTTCTTGTCTCCATATGCTATTTATTTTCACCCTCAAGACTGCCTGCATTAATAACTCCACTTGGAAATTATTTACTTGAAGTATTGTACTAATTGTCACTGTCAGACAACAGCTAAATGCTGTGTGAGAAACAGAGGAAGAATCCCATGAAAGACTTCCCCAAGTAGCTCAGTTGAAATGTAGCACTAATTATGGAGTAGGCCATCAGAAACCCATCTGAACACACGTGCTTGTACAATGCTCTTATGCCTATACAGGCAACCCCCACTTAATGCTGTTATACTTAGCACTATTTTGCTATAACGCTCATTTGAAATTGATACCCGATTTCACTTAGTGCTCAGTGAGTTTCGTTATAACACTCACGGTTGTCAACTTGGGTCATTAAAAACAATTGTGGTCACTACTCTAAAGAATTCACAGAGCCAACCACTGGCTCCAGGAAACAGTACCTGAAATAATCAAAGCCAACTGAATTTTACGGAGATTAACAGAAAAGCAAAGGCACTTATATGTATGGCAGCTGCCTTCTTTGATTCAGTCCATTGTATTGGCCAAGACTTAGCATTTCTACATTTTGAGCCAAAGAGCCAGTTTCTCCAGCTAAGAGATTAAGCAGACCAATAGCCTCTTGGGAAGAGGCACACAGTGGAATTTGATACATCAGATCAAGGGTTAATTTTGGTATCAACAAATGCACCCAGTGAATTTTTGCTAAAAATGTTTATGATTGCATGTTTGCTTTATACATAAGGTTTTCTCAAATAATACTCTAAACACTACGAATTTTCTCAATCAACACTACAAATTTCTATGCCAATTGTGAGCTCTCTGAAGGCTTACAAACTAAAAGATACTTTAGATTGTAACACAATCAAGTATACTATGTTGTTGAACAACTACAGCTTATTTAATTGGTTCTTGCAACTTTTTTTCTTCCTTCCACTGGACCATAGTTTTTTCTTTTTACCCTTTGGCTTTTTTTGATCTTCCTGTTTGTCTTACATAAATTCAACACAATTTGGCTGAAGATTTGTCAAAAAACTTGAAATCTTCTGTAAAGCAAGAACATGTGTGTGGTCTAAAAATTTGGCCCAGTCAGCAGGAGCTTTTCAACTCCTTTCAACCTTATCATATAGCTGATTGAGATATTTGAGGTTGCTTACTTCCAAATATTTCCATGGAATATACAAATACAACAAAATATCAAGTGAAATCACTTGTTGAACTCAGAGTACCTTCAGAAGGGCATTCAAACACATTATTTAAACGAAGGAAAGGAAGTTGCCAAACCAATATGAGCAGGTTTAATTATTCTGCAAGTCACAATAGAGAGATGAACACAACATGTTATCTTGAGGGAGCCATACTATTATGATCTTCATTGGAAGATTTTGCAGAATGACACATTTTTCATGTAAATGACTTTCATGTTTGGTAATATTGCTTGATTGTCTGTATAATTTGCATTTTCAGGTTGTCAAATGATTTCACTCTTGATACTGGGACATATAGCTGGCCATGTTAATGCAACACACCTTTTTTTGAAAACCCAGTAACATACACAAACAATTTAACTCCAAAAATATTGCATACCTTGATTGAGTCAGTGACAATTACTTTTGCATGAAAAACTCTGACCATGATATTGTGAGCGTGTTCAACTTTTTAGTAAGTCTGGAGCCTGGTAGTGATCTTGCGCCATTTAAGATTTCAAAGAAAGCTAATAAATAGGTCTGGATTTCTGCAACATCGCCATAGTGTCTTAGTAGTTTTGCTGCATATTCCTTGGACTACCCATAAACATTGAGGGTAGAATTATAACAGTTCCTGCTCTTAGGTTTTCTCTTTCTGCTCCAGTGTGCAGTGCATGCCGCTAATCCCATGCAAGTGTCAACATGAAGTGAACTTTGGTTTCCTTTCACATATTGCAAATTATTTGCCTCCATCCTACCATGCCCATCAACGAAGTACTGCTGTGTCCATTTCCCAGATGAATGGAATAAAGTAAACTGAGGCATTCTGGCCACATGGTAAGATGCAGAACTGAAGTATAGTAACTGTTTTACACTCTTCGTTGGCTTACTTGGTGTTCTAAGGTTATGTGAAAGATTGACTCACCATGATGAAACAAAAGATACATTAATGGATTGAGATTTGGATCTACACAAAATATAGTTTTAATGTGAGCAGAAGGATTTGCAGGGTTCAAATTTTGTAGATAAACAACTGCATACATGTTAGACAGTTGAACACTGTTGTCAAACAAAAACTGCTGCAACTTCTAATAACCTTGCTGGATTATAATGTCATCTATTGGAGGTACCGTCATAATAAAAATAAAGAGCAATGCTTGTTGGTTCTGTTTTCAGCAGCTGCTCTGGCACTTTCTTCCTGCTCAACTTGCAGTTTTCTGTAAACTGTAACATATGAATTATAGCCTTCCAGCATTATGTTCAAGTCCTACAGTAAATGTAGCTTTCAGCCTTTATTTCTAGATCTTGACATCCTCTTAATGAGTGCTTCTTGTGGCCACTACAAAATGTTGACAGACATTTAAACTCACATCGTCTTGTGGATATAGTACTCCAATATTGTGGCACACTGCCTCAAAGAATTTCGAAGTAGTAGAGCCTTGGATTTCTTGATGCACGTACATTTGCTCCAAATGTTGTGAACACCATCACACTGCCATAGCTTCAAATATTATCAAGGTAGTGCTTTGTAAGTTTGCTACCTGAGTCCATTTTCTCAAAGAAACCTGGTGTATGTAAGTTCTACAGATTTACTTTGCCATTGTGGCAAACATCTTTTGAAGTGGTCAACAGTTTTCTCACTAATGAAGTGTCTTGTGCTACAGCACTGGCCAACTAACCACATATTACTGGTAAGTTACACAGCGATGTTCAAAATAGGCTGAAGAACAGATCTTGGAGAAGCTGGTGATCTTTGGACAGAATTTCCTTGTGCAATTGTTATATCCTTTAAATACATACAAAAAGCATCCTCACCTATTATCTGCTCATCCTCTGTTCAGTCTCCTTTTCACACATGAAGCTTGTGCATCAAGCTATTTTCTTGGAATAAAGATAACATGCATTTAAAAATGCTATATATAGTAACTTAAAAAGTTACTTTACAGCTTAGAAATAGAAGCAACTTAAGCAGTTACTTATAGCTTTAAATATTTTTTAAAAAGATAGAGCAGCAAAGGAATTGCAATTAAGTACATTTAAAAGGAGCATACAAAACTACATGTTCCAACTATATGATGACAATAGTGTTAGGTGAAAATCTGGAAGAGAACTCCTTTGCATGAAGTCTCCCCAGAGAGAAAGAACTCTCCCTGAAGAAACTGAACTTTTCCACCTCTGTCCTTCTGAGGGAGTAACATGCCTTCCTCTACTTGGGATTCATATTTTTGGATCTGTTCTTGAAATTAAGCAGTATAGACAGTCGCTTTATTCTGCCTTATCTGATAGCTTATTGGTCAGAGCACTTAGCAAAACTGTTGAAGAATCTAGTCCCTCTTCAGCCTTAGACAATTTTAACTTTTAATTTCCTCTCTCCAGGTGGATGCTCCAATCACCAGCCTATAAAACAGGAG
>NW_005842026.1:2324851-2326018 GCF_000455745.1 Alligator sinensis | reverse complement strand
TGCTGAAACATTTCCACTTTGACTAATTAAATATTAATTGGGCAAGAAATAAGAAAAGGATACAAGCATGACTTCCTAATCTAGCATTCACCTGTAATACGGAACCCAAACCCCTACCCCACCGGTTCCAATAAAACATTTTGCTATGCAACACGGTCTCTCTTCTCTAACTATTCTTAGCTGAAGAGCAATAAGAATAAAACTCAACAAGGTTTTGCAGTTTATTCCACATTTCCTGTAAATG
Source organism: Alligator sinensis (assembly GCF_000455745.1). Taxonomy (NCBI): domain Eukaryota; kingdom Metazoa; phylum Chordata; order Crocodylia; family Alligatoridae; genus Alligator; species Alligator sinensis. Next base: position 2,325,774 of record NW_005842026.1, on the reverse strand, counting down.
TGAAGAACTGTTTGTTCTACCAATTGGATGGAATCTGTGCCAACTACTTTTCACTATAACTTTTCCAATGACTATTTATAAAAATAAACCTGAAAAATATATTTTTTTAATTTATTTGCTCTTAGATGGCTTCTAGTCAGCAAAGTATGATTATAAAAACCAGATGCCATCCAAATATAGCAATTACCTTAAGTACAAACTACTAGTTCCATCACTCTTCATAGGTATTAGGGCTGGAAAGGACTTTGGAAGATCGAATCCAGCCCCCTGCCCCAGGGGCAACAAGTCAGCTGGGGTCATAGGATTCCAGCAAGATAAACATCCAAACTTCTCTTGAAGGCGTTCAGAGTAGATGCTTGAACCACCTCCAATGGCAGGCTGTTCCAGACCTTGGGGGCTCCGACAATAGAGAAATTCTTCCTTATGTCCAGCCTGAAATGGTCTTGCAATAGCTTTTGACCGTTCAACCTTGTCATCCCTTGCGGCGCTCTGGTGAACAGACGTTCCCCCAGATCCTGGTGAACACCCCTGATTAACTTATAAGTGGCTATCAGATCACCCGAGCCTGTGCTTTTCTAGGCTGAAGAGTCCCATAGCTCTCAGCCTGTCATGGTAAGATCCGTTTTCCTGACCTCTGATCATGCACATGGCTCTCCCCTGGACTCTCTCAAGCTTCTCCACATCCTTTTTGAATTGTGGAGCCCAAAACTGGACACAGTACTCCAGCTGCGGCCTCACCAAGGCCGAGTACAAGGGGAGAATGACGTTCTGGGATTTGCTTGGGAAGCATCTATGGATGCAAGCCAGCGTTTTGCTCGCTTTGCTAGCCGCAGCATCACATTGAAGGCTCATGTTCATCTTGTGGTCAATCATGACCCCCAAGTCTCTTTCTTCCATAGTGCTAGCCAGAGTAGCACTGCCGA
>NW_005842026.1:2267236-2324433 GCF_000455745.1 Alligator sinensis | reverse complement strand
TTGGCTAGTCCATTAAGAATGGCCTCTTTGATAATCTTTTCTAAGACCTTCCCCAGGATAGAGGTCAGGCTGGTGGGCCTGTAGTTTGCCAGATCCACTTTCCTCCCTTTCTTGAAGATAGGCACCACATTGGCCTTTTTCCAATCTTCGGGCACTTCACCAGACTTCCAGGAGGGCAGGGGATCTCCCTCACCCGGGCCCTCCCTGTCCCATAATGGGCAGGAGCATCCCGTGGGACTGATGAAAGACGGATGCAAAGTACCCATTTAATAGGTTGGCTTTTTCTGGGCATCGGTTGTCAGTTGTCCCTTCTGGTTTAGCAGGGGTCCAATGTTGCCCTTGCTTTTTCTCTGGCTCACCACACATCTAAAAAAGGACTTTTTATTATCCTTGATACTTGTAGCTATTTGGAGTGCAGTCGTAGCCTTGGTTTTCCTGGTTCGCTCTCTACAGGTTTGGAGCAGTGCGGAATATTCTTCCTTGGAGGTGGATCCTGTCCTCCATCCTTTGTAGGTCTTTCTTTTTAGCCTCAGAAGGTCTGCTAGTTCCCTGGAGAGCCAGGGGGGCTGCTGTGTCCTTTTGCTGCCTTTCCTCCAAGATGGAATGGACTTAGCTTGTGCATGGAGAATCACGCCCTTGAGGAGCAACCACTCTTCCTGAACTCCCCTCCCCTTGGGGTTGTGGTCCCTTAAGGCCTCACCGACAAGCCCCCTGGGCTTATCAAAGTCAGCTTTCCTGAAGTCGAGGACTTCTGTATTGATGACTGACTTGCCAGCTTTACGGCGCATGGGGAAGGTGATCAGCTCGTGGTCGCTGTCATCCAGCTTCCCATCAGTTGTTAGGCCGCCGATTAGGTCAACCCTGGTTGCCAGTACCAAGTCAAGCAGAGCTTTACTTTTCTATGCCTTCTCAAAATCACTAATGATTATCTTTAGTCTACCTACTCAAAATCTCGTATGATTCCACAATTCTACATTTAACACAGGGAATCAATCTTGTTCTGCATGAAAAGCACAACTGTGTCTAGTTCACAGCACTTACTACTTGGTTTAAAAATTTCTGAAAATCCACAATTTGAATTAAATTCAATTTTAAAGAGACTTTTGAGAAATTTAGTGGACACAGTCAAACTTATGCCAAATTACCTTAATAAAGGAACACCACGCTCACATTTTCCATATAGCTCAAGCTCATTGAAATGTTTTTTGATATCCAAAAAGAGAGGTGGAAATTAAAGAACAATCACATTAATTATTCTGGATTATGGATCATTAGACATAGCTAGGTCATTACCTTAGGTTTAAAGGCAAAATCTGAGTGTATCCCATCGTGACAGCCAAAATGATCACTATGCAGTCCTTTTCCAGCTAACTTGCATCTGTTGCTCATGATGAGTCAGTGACATGACAGGCACTGTACAGAGTCAAATCAAATGCTCAAAACTGATAGATTGTGCCAGTTTATCTCTGCTTTTAACAATCTGGCTCCATGCTCAGACAGTAAGGACTAGAATCATCAGCATGCTCCAGCTGTTTTGTACTGCTTCAAATAATGCAAAGTAACTGTAATGTTGGTTAACTGCTGGTGTACTCAAGCTGTTTTGGGATGCTTTCAGGCAGCTTGACCATGCTGATTACATTTTAAAAAAGGGGGCCTCCTCAATACTAAGGATGTGGGAATGAAGTAAGAATCTTATATCATTATAACACCTACGCAATATGTACCTTTACTGATGTACATATACGGCAGTATATTTTACATCTTTTTAGTTTTTTTTCATTCCAAGGCAGTTCCAGGAATTATACGCAATTGAATCTATATATCAGTTAAGGGTAAAATAGCCAGAAGAAAATTATGAGGTAGGCAAACTATGGTAATAACTATCATAGGAAATATTAAGTTTCTATTTAACTATTTTTTACCAGAGAATTTTAAAGTACCAAAGCAGAAAGTAACTTAAGATCACAGTATCATGCAAAGCTCTGCACCCTGGCTCTGACTAAATCTTATTGCTTCCTCTATTTTTATATATGCAGCATTTGTTAACATTTTCTGATTCCCTTTCTTATCAAAAACATTGAAGGGATTGTTGCACCAAGAAGACTTAACTAAAGTCCCTCTCAAAGAATCAGTGGGGAAAGAGAATGAAAATGTAAAGTTCTGATACAGGCTTAAAAGAGAAACTGATATGGGCCAAACACCTAGTTCTGTGGCAACATTAAATAGCAAGATATGCTTTATTAAGGTGCTCTTCACAAGAAGGGAAAGTTAGACATTAGTGTATAGCTCAAGTAAGCATGCTCTCAAGAGCATCAACAGTAAAACAATGCAGAATATAGAAAACATACCCTGCTCATGCTCAAAATGTTAATAACTCCTTACTACCTTAGAAGAGCTGTCTGAAATCTCTTCAGTTCTTTTAAGTGGTTGGTAGAAAGGATGCTTCAGTGAGAGTAAGGAAACTAGAAGCATTTCTCCAAAAGGAAGAAGATACAAGGCTGAGGTTCATATTTTCATAAGCCATGTACAGGTGTTACTTTTGTACCAGGAAAATCTCTGCTATCCTGATACAAACTATAAGTGATAGTTTCTTTCTGGTATCAACTCTCACAGGAGCGAATGCTTGGATGCTCCCCTTCCAGAGTGGTCTGGGAAGGGGAAGGGAGAAGTATCTGCTGTTCCCTGTACTGTGGGGTTCCAATTTTCCAATGCTCTGCCTCAGGGGGCTGGAGGCACTGGTTTTGAGCTTACCACATGGGGGAATACAGAGCATTGAGGGCCATCTGCCTGCCGCCAAAGTTCTTTACGTGCTGTCTTTGAACAGCAAAGATGCAAGAGCCGCACAACCACAGCTGAAACTCTTGAAGTGCTGTGTATGGGGAAGCTCACCTCCACACTGTACATTCAGAACCAGCACCGGCAGCCCCACTGTTGAGGGACAGCCACTTTCCAATGGCTCCAGAGACCAAGGGAATCCCTGATCTGGGAAGCAGCAAGGGGCTTTAACCCCACTACTTCAGTCCCCCGGGACCAGGAAGAGCAGGGTAGAGGAAGGCCAGTGTCAGCTGAATACTTTTACTACTCCCAGAACCATCTCTACCAGTGGAAATCTCTCAAAAACATCCACTGCTAGAAATGAATGCCTGTTCAAGACCACAATGTGCATCACATTTAAGAGAAAAATTCTCTCATAGCCCATCTCTCTCATTTCACTATTAGTTGGACCATATAACCCTTCCTGTTCCCTCCTTCCTAGTTTCCCCATGGAAACTACATCTGTTATTTACATAACAGGTAAATATTTTTTATATACCTTTTATGTGATAAAACAGCTGGAAATAAGGAACCATTATGTGACCAGACAGCTCTCCACAAGCTTTGGTTTAGGAATTAACTCTGCTGTTAGAAGAATATTTGATACAAATAGCATGGAAAAAATTTTCAATTTTAAAAGTTAAATCAACCTGTCTGTAGTGGAGAAAGTAGTACTTTCTACAGAGCTAATCATCATCAGCCCATGGAACTATCTTTGCTACCAAGCATTACTGTTGAAAATAAAGAAGATTAAAACAAGAGGGCTATCCATTTGGAAGAATAACATACATTAATAAATTTGGAAGAAGTGACATGTTAATTCTCATATTTCAGGGCACATCATTATTACCAGGTGATATGAAATGTATTCTCCCCTACAATCTCAAATGAAGATAGTTTGACTGATGGTCTACACACACTTTTTCTTAAGGATTTGATATTTGTATTCTGTACAGCACAACCTTTTTATATTTTTTTAGACTCAAAGCACTCCTTGGAAAATTGGTTTCAGTCAATTTTTGACTACAGAAAAATAATAAGAGAATTTTTCTCTTGCAAAGAGCACAGAAAAACCACAACAGGCCAGACAGTTTTTAACACTATGGATTCCTATTGAAAGCTCTGGCTTTATCTTGTAAATCATGTTTACACATCTAATAATGCTAATGTTGTGTGGCATCACTCTTGAAAGAATCTCAAGGCAACCCATAGGTGTCATGGCATCATGATTGAGAATTACTGCTATAGATTAGTAACCAGACTACACAGAACATTTATCTCCTTATAGCAGTTCCTATAATGAAAAGACAGACAAGGAGGGAGCCTACAATGCACTGGCAACCAGAGCCTGTAAATATGGCAGTAGCACACATTCTTGAAGGCTAAGTGAAAAAGTATCCGATTACAGAGAAGCCAGCAAGTCAGTCCATACAGTCCTGAATGCTGAGTGCCAGCAAGTCCGTCATTTCAAAGCAGAGGAATTTTAAAAAATCTGATTTTGTTTTTTAATGAAAAATGCCTAGTTCAGCACAATCAGCGCCAATATCTCCCATTGACAATGCAATCGCTGTTCCATATATAAGAACTCTAACAGAATTTTTAACATGTTATATACTGCAATCAATAAACACAACTAAGCATGTGTTCAAGATGGTCAGCATTTAGTAAACGGAACCAAGACACAGTATTTAAACCAACACAGCTTTAAGGAATTGACATCCTAACAAGGTTTAGATTAAGAAAAATAAGCAGGGTTTGTTTGTTTTTTACCATTTCAATTTTAATACAATTCCAAAAAAAGGTAAATGTTAATGCATGACAATGTTTATTAAACAATCACATTTAATTTAAGCATAAAAATGCAGCAGTCTGGAAAAGCTGCCAGAAACAATGTTTGGCTTCAGAAAAGGCAATTATGAAATTACTTCCAATAAAATTCAAACAACACTCGCTGTCTGTTGATTAGTTGAATGCTTTAGACTGGAGGAACAAAAGTGCAAATTAGCTGAATGTTACTTAAAAAAAAAAAATCTTAGTGTCCTACAAGCAATTACTGAAAGCCTCACCTTAATCTTGACGGTCAAGGAAAAAATTCTCCAATTCCTAACACAATATAATTAACTGCAGCACATTCAAACAATATGACATTACTACTAAAAACAAAATTAATTTCAGAGTATGATTGCATTATACTGCTGGCCATGGGCACATCAGTTTCCGCTCATTTTTCATCCAATTTGCTTGATTTGAGATGGAACAAGATACCCTTACTCATTGTTAAATTGGATGAATCCTATGCAACCACAGTTGGCACCACATAAGAACATTTTCCAAAGGCTTCGAAGTATAATTTGTACTTCAGTAATATATTATTATTGCAGGAAAAAGTAAAAGACTTAATTTCTATTCTGCTGATATTTTTTAACAAAAAGAGCCATCACAGAGGTTGCTCAATGATCAGCTCATCTGTTTGGTAGAAACAGAATCTGCACTTAAAGTGCACCCTTCAACAAAAGATCCCAAGTAAATGGACAAGGGTGAATACATCTGATTTATGAATAGCAAAATTGCAGAACTCACAATTTAGCTGAATTTCCCAAGTCAATGCAATGAGGCAGTGACAGGGCTGGAAATAAAACCTGGGTACCTATTCAACTCCCAATTCCATATGAATATCAGTTCATCTAATGAAACAATTGAAGATAATGGATAGCTATTAACATTCTGAAAATATTCAAAGAATCTCTGAATATTTTTTTTAATGATCCCAAAGAGAAACTTATTTTAAATATAGCATGGAGACATGTTCTTATATGGACAGCCACTGCTAGTAACTGAACAATTTGCTCAAATCCTGACATTCACACATGTTAAATGCAGTTTATTTAAACAACAAAAATAGTGACAATTTAAATAGAATTTGGATCTTCATTTCTTAATTTGGTAACTTGTAGAATGACACTTTTAAACTGTAACACAAAATAATGTAGCCAACAGTAACATACAGGTACACCATTTAATATTTATTATATGCATTTTATATACATTATTTTTCAACAGCTGTACTTTTGCTATGTGGTACAATCTTAAAAATTTGCTGATTCATAGTTTGTAAAACAGAAACCTTACAAAACTCATCAAAACTTGCAAACTGATCAGAAAAGTTTTGTGGAAGACTAGAAAAAATACTTTATTGTCGTAATCATGCATTACACAAACAAAATCTTTAGTTACACTGTAAACTGAAGCACATCTGGAAAAAAATTAAAGCAGGGAGTAATTAGTCCAAACACAGCAGATTTATGAATCTTGAATCCACTACCTTTGTATTCTATTTGAAACGCAAATAAAAATATTTTTCACTCCAAAAGTTTTGAAACAAGATTGTTTTTCTGGAATCAATTTCACTCCAGGTATTTAACCAGAAAAAAAAACCTTGGTTTGTAACTTTAGAACTATGAAATGTCCCATTTTAGTCTATTTTAGACTGTTCAATGAGTGCCATAATAGATATACAGGGCCCTTTAACACACTACATAAAAGGATATAAAGACCAACAAAAAGTGAAATAAATAACAATAGGCCATTAGCAAGATGGGTAATCCTTGATAAATAAAATCGTAAATACAGTAAGATGTACAAAATATCACATAGTGATAGGATGCCAAGATTAATTTTTAAAGAGTTCATTGAAGGGTGTTAAACCCCTCTGTGTTTCATTTAAACACACTTCTTTACAGTCCTATATTTATGAAGACAGTTATGTGATGATGATGAATTAGCATCCTTATGAAAGGACTTAGCTGAGCTGTATTAGGCAAAAGAAGGGAAGAGTGTGGTTACACGGCAGCGGGTCAGTGAGATCTCTGTGTTTTAGGGTTCTATAATGCAGAAAAAACATCATTGATACAATCTTGAGCACTGTTGTGACAGGCTAAATATATAAAAAGACTTATAAAAACTAGAATTTTATCCAAACATTTTGTGCAACTAATGCTAAAATATTTTAAGTTAAATTTCCTTTTCTTTAAAGCAAAATAAAAGTTTAAAAGGGGAATCTGTGGCATTCAACTGATAAACAGATGATCACTAAGAGATGAAAAGAAAGCTACTCTTGGAGCTCACTTCCCCCCACAAGAGCACCACATTCCTAACCCTAAGGCAGCACACAGAGTCCAAAATAAAAGTCTTTTGTAAGATCAGACTCCACGTTCGCTTAAAGACACCTAAAGAACAGACATACGCTCAGTTCATATCCAGTCAAGGCTACAAATACTGGTTGTCTTTTTTTTCCCCTCAAAAATACAGTAATTACAGTTAAATGAATGAGCCCGACATTATTCAAGATGCGGTGACTTTTCACCAACTTATACCTGCCCCACATACAACCTTTGCCCAGGCAGATCAGATGTAGTGTCTTATCTGTAACCTTTATCATTGATGGCAGTGACGCATTCCCTCTTTTTTGTCCAAGCAGACCTGCTATTATACCGCAGGTTTGTTTTGCTATGTCACACAAACACTTTGGCAAGGGCATCAGCTCCTGCACTGGCAATATATGCTTTTGATGGATGAAATGCTACATCATAAATTGATTCATCCAACTTTTTCCTATGGGCTGTTATTTCTTGTACACATGTCTTGCTGTCTAAATTCCATAATCTAATGGAACAGTCATGGCCTGTGTAAAAAGAAAATATACAGCATTAGGCTTGTAAATACTTTAAATGTTATACACACAAGCTTGCTAAATGATTTAAAAAATCCTAAAACTTACTTCCAGACATCAAATAGATTCCATTAGGATCTACTGCTAGACTTGTGACAGCATCCAAGTGAGCAACCATAGAATGGATCATTTTACCTACAAGTGAAAAAGAGTAAGTTTCCCATAATTTATCTTCACACTTTTTGGCAGAATCACATTAAAGATGCAATGTGCCATCAGGCAGCAGAACAACAACCCAGAGTTTATTAAGTATATAGCCTTAAATCTGACAATGCTTGGTACTGACAAGCATTTTAAACATTTAAGTTGTAAAAATGACAACCTAAAAGATGTCTGATGGCAGACACTAGTGGGTTTGGATGACTTGCAAGTAGGTGCTTTCACATTACAAATACCATGTCTCCAAATGCTGGTCACCTTCTTTTTGGCAGTTACAGCTAGAACATGACCGATTAAGTAGGTCTGGCTGGCAACTACATTCTTACACCATTCAGGCTACAAAGCCTCAAAGTCAAGACCACAATTTTATACAAAAACATATTTTTATTGGAGTTTAACAAAAAAAAATACAGCAGGCAATTTAAAAGTAGCTGTTTGTCACAAATGGGACCATTCCATTAAAAGCATATGGAAATCCTCTAGCATTATACTTTTGATTTCCAGCTGCCAACTGAAGGCAGAATATGAAAAAATTGGGAAATGTGGAAAGTAAAGTGGCTGGCTTTCTTCTGGGAATATTTAGATCTCATTTATCATTTCTGATAGCTGTGTGCGCACATGAGGAGAAAGAGGAGGGCAAATAAAATAATGTTTTAAAATAATTTTCACAATATATTCAAAATCATTGCAAATATGTATAAAGCTGTATGCCAGTCATTTGGGCATGTATGTATCTAAAGACACGCGCGCGCACACACACACAGTTCACAGAACAAAGAGAAAGCTAACATTCTACTGCATTTCCAATTTCTTGATCAAGGGTATGAACACGTTGTGATATATATTAGCACAAATTGCTGCATATTTTTCTATTCCTTCTTTCATCTCATCTTTTCCTGAACTTTATCCGTTTTACAAACTGCATCAGCCATTTGGGATCAAAAGAACTCCAGCATTCCCAGTAAATTAGGGTATTTTCCTTGTTTTAACATATCTGTAAAGAAGTGACCTTCACCTTTGACAGACAAGCAATAACCAATGTACACTTAATGTCAGGGGATAGGAAAGCCTAGGAAAGACGGCAAAATGAAAGGGAGAAGTAACATACAGATCGTACTTGGACCTCTTTATTGAATATAATGACAGGTTGCACTGGAAAAGTGCATCCTCTCACTACCCCAGATGCACTTGCCTGAGGCAACCTTGGATTGCTATATGACATTTTAGACATAATTGCAAAGGTTGAAGCTAGTGTCTATTGGTTTACAAAAAAGGTCTGAGAACAGCAGAGACTCCCCATGCACCCTAAAGGGTGCTTGTGCCAGAAAGCTTTCTAATAACTTTTTTCCAATTTCTCAGTTGGTCTAATAAAAGATATCACATCTACCCAGAGAAGCTTGCCTGCCTAAATTATTTTTTGACATTTCAACAACTATACTTACAAACTTCACTGGATCTGATGAAGCAGGCTATAGCCTGTGAAAGTTCCTGCCTCTCTAAACAAGTTAATCTCTAAGGTACAATTACATCCTGCATTATGTCTGTACTTAAAAAGAAACTGTCTGACCAAGAACCAGTGACTGAGCCTGGGTCCTGGTCTACACTCACCTGCCTCGGCTGCCAGAGAACAGCTGCTATTATCAATCTGCCAGAATGGGTGCACATCCAGGTGCTTTTGATGATTTTAGGGCTTCACTCAGCAGTTATGCTACCAGACTGTTGTTAAGAGTATCCCGGGAAGGAACCAAATACTGAAGAGACATTAGCTGCTGTGAGAAAACTTCTCACGTGTGGCTGCTCTTGAACAGCAGAAGCTACTTTATTGCACCCAGCAGACACAGTGTAACTGTTAGCAGAAAGTAAGGTTCTGCTGCTATAGAAGAGCTTTGCCTATGGATGCACTCAATTTTTGCCAGCAGGACAGTAATTAGGCTCAAGCAAAAGGATGTAAAGTATCCAGAGAAGCTAGGACAGAAAAAGATGCTTTATTTTCATAAAAATCAGCCACGGTGAAAGTCACAGTGGTTATTAAGAAGGCCATCTCCTCCTTCCCCCCAAGCTATATACTACCACAAAAAATAGCTTTACTGAGAAAAGCTGTTTTTCCACTTACAACTTGGGAACATAACTCCCTATGAAGGACCTATCATGTTCGTAACTGAAAGAAAAATGCAACTATTACTCTGAATGACTGTAGAACTGCTGACAACATTACCAAGACCTTAAGAAATCCTGGGCCATCTTGATCAGACTTATCTGTTAGGAAACCTGCCAAGAAGGTTGTAAGATGAGGCAAGTCCACAGCAAAGACTGTGCAATGAATGCTGCTGCTTGAATCTTGGAATTGTGCACAGAATTACATTATACGCTCCCTTTTAAAATCCTAATTCATAAAGATCCTTCAGAAAAAGATAAACTAGAAGTGGTAAATAATTTCAATCTTTAAACATACTGAAAAACTTTTTATAAGCATGCTTACTTTTGATTGGCTGAAACGAAGGAAAACAGGTTGCAACTATTATATATTGAGCTTTGTAAGTGAGAAGGTTTAAAGGTTAAATCAAAGTAGTAGTAATTTTGTATCTGATTTTGATTCCGAAGTTTCTCTTCAGCTTCAGTTTCATCTGATAACTTCAACTATTCCATATATTTGAGGCACCTACTTTTATTATTTCCAGAGCTCAATTTTGTTGCCTCTCCATGTACAAAGGTATTTTACTAATTTCTTCCAGTCTCCTTGGCCCACTTATTTCAATTTTAAGAACTGATCCTGCCACCAAGTCCCAGATTCAAATAGGAATTTCCAACAATGTACAATTAAACTGAAGAACAGAATGTTTTATATACTGAAAGTAATGATAGGCAGCATTATTTAATAGGGTCATGCAAATAGCACTGAGGAAGTTACAGTATCTTATTACTAAAAGACGCTAACTTGAAATACCAAAACAGTAATCTAGGCCATGGTCTCTACTGAGTTCTGTGAGCTCCTAATACCTGCAAAGATCTGCTTTGTACATTACTCAGCTGTACATCACTGAACTACATTTAAATATCCTTACCCGTTTTATTGTCAAAAAATTTGATGTGTCTATCTTCATGAGCTGTAATGGTTACGGGAAGTGTGGGATGACTTACTACCCTGTTAATATGATTATTTGATTGTAAACCTGAAACAAACAGCAAAATTATAGTCAGCTAATTATAATACAGTATAACCAAATCATATTTAAAAATAAATCAATGGATTTTTTCTGAGAAGCAACATCATTTTTTTCAGATTAAAAAGCAACATTAAGGAATAAACATAAAACAATAAAAGCAAACTAGTGCAGTCTAAATAAATCACAAAGGATATGCAAATGAAAAATACTTTAGAATTTACCAGCATTAAGTCTATACATACAATTTTTAGTAGAGGTGCACCAATACTTTGGTCCGATTTCAGATCGGTACCGATATAAAGAAAATTTGCTGCGTCAGATATTGGCCCGATGGGTCCGATAAATGCCCGTGCTGCCTGCAGCTGCAGTGCAGCATGAAGCAGAGCCAGTAGTGTGGAGAGCTGCTTCTAGCTGATAAGTCAGAAGGGGAGGGAAGGGGCGTGGGGGTGCAGATCAAAGCCCCTGCAGTGAGGGAGGGAGGGGGCAGGTGTTGCCCGGGAGGGAGGCATGGCTCGTGGGGGGGAGGGAGTGTGTGGCTCCAGCTGCTGCCTGCACCCCTGGAGGCGGGGGGGGCAGGGTGTGCCACCTGATCCGTACGGGCAGGCTGGAGCCAGTGCTGCACATGGCTCTTCTCAGCGAGGACTGGGCTCGGAGTGAGCACCAGCAGTGTTAGGAGGGGACTGCATCCACCCCAAATTTCACCGCAGCTCTGCTCCCAGCACCGTTGCCACTGCCAGCCTCCTGGTGCTGTCTCAGCTCTTCCCAGTGCATCGGTGGAGGCAGGACATGGAGCTGGGCTGCGCCTGATGGCACACGGCTGGGAGCAGAGCTGCAGCGAAATTTGAGATGGCTGCAGCCCCTCCCAGTGCCACTGGTGCCCACTCCGAGCCCAGCCACTGCTGAAAAGAGCCGTGCAGTATCAACTCCAGCCCACCCCATGCAGATCTGGGGGGCACACACCCCCTGTGCCCCAGTGCTCTTCCGGGGTGAAAGCAGTGGCAGGAGCCCCGCATCCCCCAATGAGCTGCGCCTCCATCCTGTGCCCCAGCCCCGCCTGGGCAGTGCCTGCTCCTGCCCCCTCCATCCCTCACCATGGAGGCACTGATCTGCCTCCCCCCACATCCCTTCCCTCCCCTTTCACCACACCAGACTTACCAGCTGGAAGCAGCTGTATCAGATATTGGATTGGTATCAGCCGATATGCATCTTTAAATATCAGCTATCAGTATTGACCCCCAAAATCTATCGGTGCACCCCTAATTTTTAGCTTTCTCTCTAGCTCTATATAAAGATGCTAGCTGAAAATCATACTGGATGGAATTTAGGGAATGATGAAGACCATTATTAATAATGACTCATTTTAAATAAAATATATAACAAAAGACAAAATGCATGATACGATCTGGCTTTATATGGCAGTGATTAATACTGATGCACCTTAATCAGTTTACTGTGAGGCTAAAATTATGCAAGTGAAATATAAATATGAAATATTACAGAAAGGGTGAACAGATTAAATCTTCCCTTTGGGACAGTAGTAACTGAGAAGGAGACAAATTCTGAAACCTAAGATAGCATTTTTTTTGTTCGTTTGTTTAAACAGACTCTCCCCTGCAAGACCTGCCAGAACCCAAGTTTGGAGACCTTTTCAGAAGTAGTGTAAAACCTTCCTATTTGTGAAAGCATTTAACAGACAAAGCTAGGCTGGGATATTGTTCAGGGGGGTTCTGCTCTATGTTTATACGCTACTCATTTTTTAAGTTATTTAGTTCTCCTGTTCGCTATCCTGTTTTATAAGTTATTGTGTTCCCTTACTATACGTCACTCAGCTTTTGTTGGAAAGGGAAACATATATAATTAATAAATACAATTTTAATAAGTCAAACAGCAGAAAGCCATCACTTATTTGGAAGAAAAGGAAATTCAAATAATTTAAGTTTATTTGCAAGATTCTCTCTTCCTATGTATTATAGAAGTCAGGGGTATCAAAGATCAGATCTGTGGAGCCATATCACGCAGTCTCCATGGTGCTGGCAATTTGGAAGAGCTCCCTGTATATGTCAGATGTAGTGCCTGTGGTACCTGCTCCAGTTGGTCTGGGACTGTACCATAAGATCCCTGCTCTGGCCAGTCCAGGATCAAGCCACATACAGCACCATGTCAGCTGGTCTGGGGTGGACACTGTGTGCAGCATGGGTACCAGAGTGGGCACAATAGGTAGCATAGTTCTCAATCAGCCAGAGTGGACATTTGAGCCAGTATATGAGGTGGGAAGATCTGATCAACAGGACCAGGTGAGTTTGACACCCCTGATGCAAGCATTATGTCTACTGAATCTACTTAGCGATAAAGTCTATCAAAGTATATTCTCTGAAATTTCACCTTTACTCACTGATGACTAGGCTAAAATGCTGCACAGAATGTGATTCTAATGTTACACTGCCTCTTTAATAATCCAGTGTGCAGTGTTATTAGGACACCGTACAGTAAGCATCTCACGTAGACATGCCCACTGATTCTGTGAAGTCCATTCAGAATACAAAATTATGTATTTTGTTCTATAGTCTTTACTTTCTATGTTAACATGTTTGCAATATCTGCCTATACAGCTAACACACTCTATCCCTTTGTATTCAGGCAACTGCTTCTTGAAAGACTAACTCTACTTTTTTCCCTTTTTAATTAACATACAGTCACTTCGGCATCTCTGGAACCATTCTAATCCTTAATATTTTAGATCGGGACTCTCCAGATAGTGGCCTGAAAGGAGTTAAAATTGTTGCCCCTGGGCTCCCATCTGGGTGCTGCTCCCCATGCTGCTCCAGCTGCACCGGTGGCTGGAGGCTCCAGGCTCCTGCTTTGTCCAGTGTCCCCTTCCTGCCCAGGAGATGAGGCAATACAAACAGCACAGCCTTCAGTGCCAGGGCACCCTGCAGCCCAGGGTGCCCAAGTGGTGCAGTGCAGCAGGGGACCTTGCAGCGAGGAAGCTAAGGGCGAGTTGGGATGCTTGGGCACAGAGTGCAGCAGGAAGTAGTGGAAGAAGGGCAAGGAACAGCAGCAGGGGAAACCCAGTGCAGGGAACAGTTGATGGGATGGGGGAAATGGAATCATGTGGTGCAGTGAGGGGGCACCTGGGTATATGGTACAGTGGGGAAGGCACAAGGAGTAGCAGCTTGGGGGGGAGGGGGGGGGGGGGGGGGCAGGGAAAGACAGCTCCCACTGGGGTGGCCTGAAGGCATGTGTCACTTAGAAGTCAGACAGCCCTGTTTTAGACCTTTCTGGTTTCACCCAAGCCTCTGCCTTTTTTTTTTTTTTTTTCCATAACATGAATTTTCCTCATTGGCTTCTCTGATTCTACAATTTTTGATCCATGTGTAACAACCAAAGAATTAGAGAAAAAAATAGGTTATAATTTAATGTGTAATTTTTTAAATTCAGAAGAGGAACGACAAGGCCATAAGATGGTATTTTTGTAGGAGCATACCACCTGGGAACTGGGACAAAACTACTTTGTATTAACTTACCAGAGTCTACCTGTGATGAAACTGTTACCATTGATTGGGATGTTTCTAAATCATAAATGACTGTGTTGCTGGTGCTAAAAGATGCCACCATGTGAGCAGGATCACAACCTATAAAGTCAACTGATGTAGGTATTCCATGCTCTAAAAAAAGTAAGTGGAGAAAGAAAACATCAGACTAAGAAACAATGCCTTTAAAGTATCATACAGTCTTAAAAAGTTCCATTTATCTTTTTCACACAGTAACTGAAGGGAATATGAAGGTTTATAAAAACGCAGCAAGTAAACATAACGCTACCTTGAATAGTGCTAATAAAGACTTAAAAAAAATAAAGATAACTAAAAATCAAGTAATCCTAAATCCACTTAGTGCTGGCATCTAAAGCAGAGCTACAACTACCAGGCTGCTTGCAGAAGAGTTCCCGCCTCACTTCCTAGGATCTCCAGGAGACTTGAGACTACAAAACAACCATGAGTTTGTTCTAAAAAGTACTGTCAAGTGGTACTGGGTTTAGAAAAACTAAGAAAGAAAATAATCCCTTTCCTATCAGATTTTTCAAGCCAAAATCTAAACTTGTTTTAATGCAAACATCACACACTTACCCTTTTCTCCATTGTAAGTGCAAATACATGGCAATTTTTCTGGTGGATTCCATAATCTAATAGTGCCATCTGCTGAGCAAGACAGTAAATGATTCTTTATACCACTGTAAGCAAGACCCCAGACTGCATCTGTGTGACCAAATAATGTGCCAGCTAGAACATTTGGCTCTGGAGAAGAGAAAAAAAAAAATGAGAGGAACATTTTTAGATGTTACGTTTTAATGAAAAAGGATAAACAATCAATAAATTAAAATTTCTCCCTTCTACTTAAGAACAAGCAATTCTAAAGATAATCATAAAAAACAGATTCCAGATTTTTCAATATTAAGTATGGTAATAGAATACTGTACATAATATCAAGCCAGTAAAAATCATGAAGAGAAAATCTACTGCAGGAACAAAAAATGAACCTGGAAATGAGAGAATCCTGAACTAAACTGTATTGGAAAAATAAAATAGGATCCAGAGCAGATGCCTGCAATAAACATGTGTTTATTTAGTTGATCTAGATTCATTAGGTTGGGAATCTATCTTCAGTCTTGTTATGTTCTACAGAAAAAGGCAATCTGTTACAGAGGATACTTCAAACAAACAAGTCAATGTAAGTGCATTCAGTCTTTATTGAAAGCATTAATATTGTTAATCTTTTTTATAATCACTCTGGTGATATGATTCACCTGAAACTGATTCAGAGTTTTAAAAATCCAGAGCTAGCCATATGACAAAACTAGACAGAAACTGACATTGGTCCTTCATAGGCACTGATCTTTAATTAATACTATAATATAAATCCAATTTCCAGGATGAAGACATATCAGCTATTGCAATGAGAAAGGAATAAGTTGGAATTAAACTAATTTTAAATTACACAACTTGAAACTAAGAAGCCAAGAGAAGACGGCCACAAAACTCTCTCCTCCTCCCTGCAGCTTCAATGGAGTGCCCAGATGTAAGAAAGCATAGAAGCTGAGCCAGCCCTTTTTTAGAAATAGGGAGAAAAGAGGTTGCAGCTTAAGAAGGTACTTCTTCCATGGTCTCCCTTTTCACGTGTGCAACAGCTGTATTTGGGGAGCATCATACCTGCACAATAGCAGTGTTCTTCAAAAATCTTTTGGTTCAGGATGTCTTCTTGTTCCAAATTAATTGGAGGGCACTTCATTCCTATCCCATATGCATTTTAAGGAAGGTTTGTCCTGTCCCTTTCTCTCCCAAATATAAGCAAACCTAAATAAGCTTTCGTCACTTCATGGTTGCCTAGTCTGTACACTTAATGCTGTACACTTTCCCTGTATTGACATAAAACCCTGAAAGGCTCCCTCAGACATTCTTATAAGGAAGTGCTGATCTGTTCTGAGGAGTTTCTTGGGTAACATCCTTTCTTTCTCTTCCTCATTCCCCACCATTTTTGATACTATAAAAATTAATTAATCTCTCTATGCTAGACACAGATCTACACCTATAGAAGAAATTTCTTCTGTACCAGGGTCATATCAGTGTTCTGGTACCTCTTCCACTTTTCCTGAAGTGAGGAGGCAGTGATAAAGGGAACAGAAGAACAAACTGGGGGTAGAGAGAAGTAAACCTTTAATGAACATCCGGGCTAAAGAAGAAGCAGGAAATCTATTACTACCGTCTCTGGTGAGTATCTTTGCTTAAAAAAAATTATTCAATCTCATTTACAAGCTCATCCAGGAATCCTATTTGTGAGAGCCCTGTGCTTGAAAAGAGCTACCTGTCCTGAAGCAATTTTAAGTTCTTTTAAACATATTAAAAAATTCTCCTTGAGTTGTACTTAAATATTGCTCTGATCAACCTGAAAGTTTCATCTACTCCTGAATGCTAAAAATTATTTATTTTCAAAAGGTACTTACCATATGTATCATATGGATCTACGTTAGGACTAGGCATATTCCACCACTGGATGGTTGCATCAATGCCACCACTAAAACACTGTTCTCCGTTAGAACTAATTGCCAAAGACAATACAGGTCCACTATTGAAAAAGAGAAAAAATTTATATTGTTATTGGCTAACATACAGAATAGAAATGTAAATTCAACCATTAAGCATGGAAAATAAAGCAATAATTACAAAAAAGTGCATTTATTTCTCTCCAAGTAATATTCTGGTAAGCAATTTTACTTCCTAATGCAATTCCACTCAAATGTTTTGTTTGCAACTATCCCTTCCTTGCATAAAATCTTAAACTCCACTGCAAAAATTTTGTCAAGTCTTTTTAGACTCAAGGTATGACCAAAAACTTATATTAAAATATTTATAGTCTGGCTAAAGGTACTGAAACTTATGCAATTAAAGAACAGTGAAACTGTACTTTCAGCAGCAAAAGTAATTACCTCTAACTCTACCATTAATTAGGCAAACCAAGTTTCCAGCCCACGTCATAAATGTAGGACTGCAAGGTACTAGTCCAACCCCTTGTACAAATGCAGGATGTACTATTCCCAAAACATCCCAACAAATGTTTATCCAGCCCCTTCCTGAAAACATCCAGTGAAGGGGATTCTAAAACTTCCCTGGAAGCTTTTTCCACCGTCTCACTGTTCTGCTGGATAGAAATTTTTAGAAATTTGATCAAAAACTGCTGCAGTTTTAACATACTGGTTTGTGTCTGGCCCTCTGTGGCAAAGGAGAGCAGTCAGTTATCTCTCTTCTTTTTGGGAGTCTTTCAAATATTTGAAAACCGCTACCCTGTCTCCACTTACTATATTTACCTGATTCCAAGATGATTTTGAATTGAGGATGACCCCCCCAATAATTAGATTGTATACATAGAAAATTATAAATGATATAATCTTCCATATATAGACTCTAATTACCAGAAGGTTGTCTTCAATTTGTCCCCCCCATAGCTGCAGTGGGGAGCAAGAAGTCAGACTCTACCACTTGCCCCCCCTCCAGGCCTGTGCCTGCCCCTGGGCCATATGTCTCCTTACTCTCCATGCCTGTGCCTGCCTCCCACTCCCTGCCCCTACCCATCACTCGTTGTCCCTGCCAGTTTATCTTCATTCCTCCAGGGCCATCAGTAGTAGCACAGACCCAGTGCAGCCTGGCCAGGAAAAAGTGGCAGCAGCTCCCAGCCAGGTGGGGTTGCAGCCGAAGGAACCAGAGCTGAAAAGGGAGGATGGGAAGGCAGACTGCAGGTCCCCTTTTTATCTGCCCTTTGATCTCCCCATGGTCTGTCCAGCCACATGCCATCTCCCCCACCAAATAAGCCCTCCCAGTCCAAGGCAGGTGGTAGTTCAGCTCTGGCTTTAGCTCCAAGCCTGGGTCTACAACTGTAACTGAGCCACTGCCTGCCTTGGGCAGGTACTAGCATCTAAGATAGGGGTTGGCAACATTTTTGGACAGAGTGCCCAAAACACCCATAACCTTGAATTATAACATGCTGGCATGCCAGGGCAAAAGGCAGGTCAGCTGCAAGGGACCCACCCCTTGTTGCAGCAGTGCAATCCCAGTCCCTTCGCTGCCATCTTCCCTACCTGCGACCACCAATGAGCTGGGCTAGGGCTCTGTGGACCCCAGTGCAGCTGCCTGCAGCCTCCTGACTGCCTGCCACAGTCGGTCCAGGCTCTGGGCAGTCCCCTACTGCTCACCATAGAGCCCAGGCTGCTTACAGCTCTACAGGGTTTGCAGAGCACCAGCCTGGCTTGTTGCTAGTGGCAGATGCACATGTGCCTCAAGGTGGAGAGTGGGGAAGCGGCCGGGGCTGAACTGCCACAAGGATTGGGCTCCTCAAGGCTCCCCACTGTCCAAGGCATGCATGCCAAGCAAAATGCCTTTGTGTGCCATGCTCTGGAATGTGTGCCTCCCCCTGATCTAAGGGGAGGCTTTTTCCCCTCTGTGTTCATGGAAGGGAGGGGGCAGGGGGAAGAGAGAGAAAGATCTTGCCTTGAATTCAAGCAAATGCAATAATCTTTTTCTCCAAATTAGACACTAGGTAGGTTCTCTCAGTTTGTCCTTGTTTATTATCTCTGTTGTGTGTACTTTGGGTTCTCTAAAGCTTCTCTACATCTTAAGATTCGGAGCCTGGAACTGAACACAATGATCCAGCAGAAGCCTAGCCAGAGCTGAGTAGTATGATATCATCACCTACTGTCTCTTACATAAATTACTATTAAAAACAGCTCAAAATGTGTGTGTGTGGGGGGGGGGGGGGGGGGGGGTTGTTTGGGTGTTTTTGCAACTGCACTGCTGGCCCACATTTACTTTCTGTCCCATCAAAAGTTCCCAAGCCTCTCTCAGTAACACTACTGCCTAGCCATTTCTCTCTCATTCTGTCACTGTGCATTTGATTTTTCTTCCCTAGGTGCAGCATCCTATTTTGTTCTGTTGTCTATGGATCAATTCTCCAATTTATCAAATTCCTTTTGAATTCTACTCCTATCCTCCAAAACATTTGCCACACCTCTTGGTTTTGCATCATCTGCAAACTGAATTGGGAAACTTTCTATTCTGGGATCCAAGTCATTAAAACAACTGGCTACTTCACAGCACATAAATATGAGTGGCTGAAGCTACTGAAGACTCAAAATACTGATTGATCTTACTGTAGACTTAAGACAGGAATAAAATTCTGGTAGAGGTGCATAAGACTGCAGCAGGAAGAAATAAAAAGGAAAATTAAAGGTGGCTTCGCTTTTCTTATCTGTCATTGTAAGCAGTAGGTCTGTGCGAATAGGCAACTATTCAATTCGGCTTCAGATCTGGCCGATTCAGATGCCAGGGATCCAATTTGGTGCTCCGGATCGGTTTCCCACTTCAATTCGGCCGAATCGGCTCCGAAGTTTCAGAGCTGCTTCGGAGATCCGGCCATAGGGTATATTGGGGAATCAATGAAATATCTATAACTTTGCTGTTTTTTGTTTGATTTGGATGAAACAGGGAGGTTTGCAGAGGTGGTAGCCTCTGCTGAGAGCAAGAAGCCTGCCAAGTTTCAAGGAGATCGGTGCAGGGGGTTGGGAGAAACCGCACCCCAAATTCTTGAAAGCAAAACTCATATCACACGTATGCGTTATGCCACAGCGGGGTCAAAACTGCAGGGACTGTAGCCCCTGCTGAGGCCACAAAGCCAGCCAAGTTTCAAAGAGATAGGTGCAGGGGTTTGGGGGACACTGCACCTCAAGCTGCTGACAGGCAAAACTCATGACATAGATGACTGTGTTAAGGCGCAGCAGGATGAAAGCTGCAGGGATGGTAGCCCCTGCTGAGGCCATGAACCCTGTTAGCTTTCAAAGAGATAGGTGCAGGGGTTCTGGGGTCCTGAACCTCTAGCTGCTGACAGGCAAAACTCGTGACATGGGTACTTGTGCAACTGTGTCTTGTCTTGGGGGTGGGGGGCAGACGGGGGACTACTGTAGGCCTGGCTGCTAAGCTACTGTGTTACCAGTTACCAATCAATCATGATTCACGCAGGGACCAGCTCAATACACAGTAGCTAGCTAATGTAATGAGTTAACGAGCAAGGATTAACACCTACAAAACCAAAAAGACTAAGGAGAGGAAAGAATCAATACAGAGAATCAACTGCCCCAAGACAGACAGTCAGTTGCACAAACATCCCTGTACCATCCCTAGAGTTTTCACCCCACTGTGGCTTAACACACACACGACATGCGTTTTGCTTTCAGGACTTTGAGGTGCAGTTTCCCAGAAACCCCTGCACCTACCACCTTGAAACACGGGTCATGCTCTCAGCAGGGGCTACCATCCCTGAAAGTTTCATCCAAATCAGCCAAAAGACAACGAAGTTATAGATATTTCATTGATTCCCCGTTATACTCTATGGCCAAATCGGCTCCAAATCTTTTCCGAAGTGATTTGGAAGCTCCAAATCTATTCAGAAAGCCTAAAGCTTCCAGAGATTCGATCTGGATTCATAGATTTGGCATCTGAATCATCTCCGAATCAGAATAATGATCCGAAGCTTTGCACAGCCCTAGTAAGCAGTACTACTTATAATAGTGCAAGTTTTGTGGGTTTTTTAAATGGAAGATAATGGGGATAAAGTCTGCAAAGATTACAGTTACTTTCCTAAATAATATAATCAATACACATCTTTTTTTCAAGTCTGACTTGAGAACAAGAAAAGTGATTTTTTTCTTTTCCAAAAAGAAGAGAGAAAAGCAGTGCAAGCACTATATTTCTGTACTGGTATATTACTGACTTCCCACAGGATTTCAATTTGCTGGGTTCCTTTACACCAGGGGTAGGCAGCCCCATGGTGCCAGAGCATGAAAAGGCATTCTGCTTGACATACATGCCTCAAGGCACATGCTGGGGAAGGAGCCAGGGCTCCATTGCCACAACAAGGATCAGGGCCCTCATGACTCCCTTACCCTGGCACACCAACATCTTACATGTTGAGGCTGTGGGTGTTTTGGGCACTCTGCCCAAAAACATTGCTGACCCCTTGCTTTAGACACTGCAGAGTAGGGCTCAGGCAATTATGTCCTTATACTTCTCAAGATTTGTTCTGAAGCTGGAGAGTTGCCTCTCTGTGGGGCAGATATGGGATTAAGAAATGTTTTACCATCTAAAGTGTTCTAGTGAGGGAAAGGGTATACCATTTTCCTTTGCCAGGCACCAGCAAATTGTCCATTCATTCCATTTCTGCTCCCAGGGGCCTTCTGGGGTTTGCAGCTACTAGATTTGGGACTTAATCACAAGTGCCATATTTAAGAGAAAGGCACTTCCCCCTCACAATGAATTTGCCCTCAAACATGTTCACTTTTGTTTTCCATTTCTTTATTAAGTTCTTCAGCAGACAGCAGTCAGGTTTAATTGGCTCATTTTCAGGAAGTAATGCAGTAGTAAAATGTTTTGATGGTCCTTACCACTGCATGGCTTTCTTAACATAAGCTCAAATGGCAAGTTGCACTGACACGGTTTTGCTACTTTGTATTAGCTCCCCCACCCTAAACAAACCAAAAAATAAACAGGCAAGCTCAAGACTTAGAGGGTATAAAAAAAGGCCTTGTTTGACATTGTATCTGGAGTTGTTAGGGGTTGTTTGAATCTTGCTCAGGCCTTGATCACAATTCATTGCATTTATTATCATTCCATTTATTATTGCAACTATGTCTCCCAGGCTTCCCGGCATCTCCTACCCAGTCCCCTCTCCAAATACAGTTTGCAATGAAAACCCATCTGCCCCAATTTATGCCATTTAAGACTCCCTCATTAGCCCTCTTAGAACATTCTCACTTTCAAAGGCCTACACAATTTAGATCCTTCCTACTTTTAGGCTTGGTCTATTTTTCCTTCTTCACCTACTCAATTCTTTTTATTCAAGTTTTTTTCTCACACCCACTTCTGTACCTCTTTTTCCTGCAGCCTGTTATATCTGAAGACACCTTTTCTAAATCCACTAACTACACTTCCATCTTTTCCTTTAATCACTCTTCTCAAAGCCAGTTAAAGTAGAATTACACATTACTGTTTTCTCGCACTCAACTTTCCCCCAAAATCAGCCTCCCAAAACTGGGGTGCACAGATTAAGCAAGGAAGACGATTTTCTGTCCATGATAGAAACACCCTGCTTTGATTCCTGCTCTACTGTGCAGCAGCTGTAGCATTATTATTAATCATAAATAAGAGATGTCATAGCATTTTAAGGCAGCTGAGGAAGTCAATTGACTTAATTGCTCATTGTTCTTCACTCCATGTGGGGTAAACAATCACTTCTTTTTAATGGTTTTGATTTTCCACTGATGAAGCTAACCTTTTTAGGACAATTTTTCTGCCTTCTAACTACTCCTGTGGTGTCTCTTCTTCTATTTCACAGCCCTGGAGACTCTTTGCCTCTTTTCAAACTCATAGATCCACTCATGCACACCAGTCTTCAGCAGCAACAAAGGTGTCAGCTTTAGTTAAGAGGGAAAGGAAAGGTGATGCAGCTGAAGATTAGGCTCTGTCCTTGCTCTATGCATAACTCCAGAAAAAAGCTTTTTTTTCCCTTAATTCTACCTTTCCAAGCCAAGTTGTGTATTATAATTTTGGGGCATGTCATATGCAAGAAAAACAGTATATTCAAAACTGCAGTCTTAAAGATATGGGTATCACTCATTAAAATCACTGCAGGATTTAGCACCTTCCATTTCTTCCCCTTCTCCCCTGAACATCAACCACTGTTACCATCTCCCTCTGTTCTATGCTCACTTCAGCACAAACACTCAATGTTTATTTGCTTTACAAAGCATCACGCACTTGCCTGGTATTATGTATTATAGTTTTAAAATTAGTGGCCTTTAAGCCTAGATCCCTGGAAAACTGGCAAAAGCTGTTTGTAAAGTACTAACTCCGGCAAACACTTACATGTGGGCCCTAAATGTGTAGATAGGTTCTACATCTAAAGAGGCACTCCTGAAAGAAAAATTGGGAAAGGTGAGTGTACGTAAACACAATCTGTTAAAATAAATTTAACAAAAAAGATTTTACAGAGACAGCTAACAAGTTTTCAAAAACATAGAAAAGCTTTTTATTAAAAAAACCCCAAAACCAAAAAACCTTATATACTTGCTTTTTGGCAGGAACTGTTTTCTGCAAGTTCCAAAGTTTTAGAGTATGGTCCTCAGAGGCTGTAACCAGCACAGGCTCTACAGGATGAAAAGCTAATGCCCGCACCCCATCAAAATGACTGCGCAGTGTGTATTTAGGATTCCATGTCTTCCGGAAGGCATCTTTATTAGCAGGCAGCTAAAAAGGGAAGTAATAGCTTTACTACTGATCTTATGTATAAAAATATGCATCATATTTGTGTGTTTGAAAAATTAAGCTTTGGTCAAAATATAAATACTCGTTTAATAGTATAACAAACTTCAGATTGTTGCTGCAGAACTACCAACAGAAGGAAAAGAGAGAGCTGCATATGGATTAACACTGAGAGGAATGCAAGGTACTGCAGGTAAGTCATATGAATTAATTAAAGAAAGGGTTGGGGGGGGGGAATAGGATTGCCAAAGTTTCTAAGGCATTTATTTGCAAATAGGTTAGTAACACTTATGAAATAAAACAAAGTATTTGCATTTAAAAAGGTACTTGAGGACTACTTTTCCTGCAAGCAAGTATCCACTCCAGTTCTTAAACACAACATGGTAAATTAGAAATACAAACATGCTTGTGCACAAGGCAGCTGATAGAAGGATTTTGAGGCTTCTGTACTGTATCTGGAAGAAAATTCTAATTTAATCAGAAATTTGGTTGTTTATAATTCACCTTTCCAGAAGGTTACTCAGGGTATTAAGCTGTCAGAGCTCAAAGCCTCAGGTTTTGATGGCAGACCACACTGCTGAATTCCCAGCCCTTCGGTAAGCGCCACCAGGCACAACAGGGCTCTACAGGCCAGACCTGACACCCTTGATTTAAACCAAAATGATTTAAATTAGCAATTTTAATCTTGATATGAATCTGTAAGCAAGAAGCCTTGATATTTAAATTACTGTTTTATTTTATTATGCATTTATTTTTTATAATTACTTTCTTAGAAAAAGGTTGTCTCATTATTCAGTAACCATATGTAGCTCATAGAAAATTAGGGTTAGAAAGGACCTCAGGAGGACATCTAGTCCAACCTCCTGTTCAAAGCAGGACCATCCCCAACTATATCATCCCAGCCAAAGCTTTGTCTAGCTGGGTCTTAAAAACCTCATGGATGGAGATTCCACAACCTTCCTGGGCAGCCTGTTCCAGTGCTTTACTACCACCCTCCTAGTGAGAAAGTTTCCCCTAATATCTAACGCAAACTTTACTTGCTGCAACTCAAGAGCATTGCTCCTTATTCTGTCATCAGCCATTGCTGAGAACAGTCGAGCTTCATTTGGGACCACCCTTCAGGTAACTGAAGACTGCTATTAAATCCTCTGTCTTCTCTTCTCCAGATTAAATAAGCCCAGTTTGCTCAGTCACTCCTCAGAAGTCATGTCCCCCAGCTCCCTATTTTTGTTGCCTGCCACTGGACTCTCTCCAATTTGTCTACATCCTTTCTGTAGTGGGGGCCCAAAACTGGACACAGTACTCCAGGTAATGACGGGCAATTAAAGACGGTCCTTACATTACTTGTAGCATTTCCTTCTGATGCACTATTTAATCAGCTGAACTTCCATTTTTTCAGATTTTTAAATGTTTACATTTCATTTTGTTAGAAAAGACAGTGACTTCTCTTATTTATAATTAGTAATAATCATAATAATTATTTTTGTCAAGCTACTTTGGATGGAACCTGGAATTCAATTAACCTGCACAAAACCAGCATTATAAGATTGTTATTAGTAAAATAAAAATACATGAAATATGTTAGCCACAAAAAAGTGCATCCAACAGGTTTTGCATTTAAAATTTAGTGATATATCAACCAGTAAGAGTAAAATCTCTAGTTAGTAAACTGAAGTGCTTGTTTATGGAAATTGCACCCTTTAGTTTTTGACCTAATAGGTTTCACCCTCTCATGGTGAATTTTGTCACAGATTGTAACCAGAAGTTTCATTTTCCTGCTTTTTCAATTGCCTCCAAATTTTTCAACTTGACATAGTGTTCTAAACTAAATAAAATAAAATAAAGAAAATATTCTCTCTACACCAGCAGAAGAGGCTACGGTTGCCAAAAGCAAGTTTATGCATTCAACAAACTGCTTCTGTGTTTAGAGATGTCCTCCAACCCACTGGTTTCACTCTCCTTAAAAAGCAGAAAACATGCACTGCTTATTTTTTTATGATTACTATATTATGGGAAATTTAGACTTTAATTTATGTTGTTAACATTTCTAGTTTAGTTTTAAACAGGTTTTGGCGTTAAAAACAGATTAAAATTAAAATATTAAATTTTTAACCTGGCTTTAAACAGGAAAGAATTCTATCAAATAAGTTTAATATTAATAGTCTTGAATTTTCTAAGGCCATTCCCAATGATCATAAAAGGAACTCTAAATTAGAAGTGTATACTATATACAACAATTTTTATATTTTGTGAGATACATGCTTCAAAATACTACTAATCTATACTGTTACAAGCTTCTTCAATTTTAAATTCTGGTTAATAGTGACTTTTGCTATTCTTTTTCTTCCTTATTGGTGGGATCTTCCTACTCCAATATGGTCTTAAAATTATGCTGTTGGATCAACCTATATAGTGGTTGTGAAGTTGGATAATCTATTACCTAGTCAGGAGACTGGACTAGGCTTTAAGGGGTTTTTTTTACCTTATCATACGTATGACTTGTTTAACTACTATCTTACATACTTTGTCTTGCATAACATTATGACTACAAAGGTCAAACAAAATGTTAATGAAAACAAAATTTCCTTTATAAAAATCCAATTAAAGTGAATGTCCAATAAATATTTGTTCTGCTTTGTAATTCCAAATTAGCTTTATACATTATAGCTGGATAATGTAATACTGGATTATGTAATTCTTGTACATAATCTGTATAACATGTAAACATCTATTAGTACCTCAAGAGAAAATAAAGGAAAAAGAGTTGGGACAGTTACAACCTGCCACTGGACAGCAGAGCATCTCCTAAGAGATGGTTACCTTCCACCTCCTCTTAAGATTATTTTAGTACTTAATTATTTGGTAGACACTGGCTACAGTAAGCTTTGTTTACAGATTAACTAAATTTAGACCATGTCTGCATCACTCTAAAATATAACCCAATATTTCCCAAACTTCTGATACCTGGGGCACCCATTTTTTCTGGATTAAAACTAGCAACACACTTCACTTTTACATCACAAAAGAGATGGGTGGATGGATGTTGGCTTGTGTCTGGGGGCAGGTATAATTTCCCCCCCCCACCCAAAACAACATATTCCATTCCCTTGCCAGAGAAAATTGTACCAGTACTGAGAGGCATAGTTAGAAAAAAAATCTGTAACTACTCTGAATTCCATGGCACCCCAGATGAAAATCACTGAGATAGGTCTAAATTCAGAAAAGATATAGAGGGTGGCCTTGAGGCTAAAAAAAATTAAGAATCACTGGTCTAGCTAGTGCCACTTGCAGGCAGGCAGGTGGGCCCTGCTCTTTCCACTGTCTGCCCCTTCCTGACCCCTTGTCTGTACCTCGTGGGGGGGGGGAGGGGGGAGCAGAGCAGCACCCACTGCTGAGAAGCTCATACAGGGTCTCCCATGCTGGCAACCCCTCCTGCCAGCCCTGGAAATGTGACAGAAGTGGAAGGGATGAGAGGGGCTGCAAATTGCAACTCTGTCTGAGAGTCCACCTGCCCACTTGCAGCAGAGGGTACTGCTGGGGGCATGGGGACCAACACAGGAGCTATCCGGGGGCAGGTAAGGGAGCGGGGAACAAAGTGGTGGCAGCAGTCTTAGAGGAGCAGCCATGAGCACTGCAAGAGTACCTGGGGCAGGCGCAGGGTGCCAGACAGCAGGGGAGCATTTATCTCCACACACACAGAGATCTCACAGAACACCTCCATTGCTCTGCTACATCACAACTTTTGGGAATCACTGATAAGCTTTCCATAAGGAATTTGATTATTCAGAATTGGGTTTTTTTGGTTTGTTTGTTTGTTTGTTTGAATGTCAAAGGAACAGAATATCACTTTAACTATGTGTCTTCCTGAAACACTGTCTCTGAATACATTATCACTCCCCAAACCTTGTGGATTCACACCCTCCCCAACAGTAAGGCTGGGCACTTCTGAACTTCAGCAATGTCTGCTGCTTTCACCATCACCGACTGCCACCATTTCCCTTCACCAGTGGCCAGGGCAAATGGCAGCAGGGAGAAGCAAGGGTGGCAGCTGAAGTGGAAGGAGCACAAGAATGGCTGATGCAGAGGGGAATTGCTGATTACCACTGATTTACACGTGTCTCAAGGGCAGCACACCGTACAGTGTGGGAAATATTGGAATGGACTTTTTTTTTTTTTTTAGCTTACAGTAGCAGTCTTGGCAAGGGAACCATGCAGAAAAAAGACAATACTGGTCTTAAGGACCATTTTTCTCCAAACAGTGGTTTTCACAAGACAGACTTGAATCATTTGCTTCAGTCAGCTGTCAGCAAAGGAAATAGCACAAATTTATTTTATATTGGCTGTCAAGAGCCTAAAAGTGTCATAGGTGTCTGGCTTGTTCAGTATTAAGAAACTTAATGTTCCTACTGTCTCCCTCAAGTCTTGCTCACTCATCAAGTAAACCTGAAGGCAGATAACTAAATGAGACAGATACTAGAAGTCTATTAAAATGTATATCTGTAATTTTTTCAACGTAATTCCCTCTGGATGCTGCAACAGGATCTTAAATGGTCACACACCCTAGAGTTCATTATACCAAAAACACAGGTTGTTAAGATCCTTATCCTTAGCCAACATTCAGTATTTTATAACTGTAGTTAAAAAAAAAATTAACTCATAGAAATGTTAACTCAGGTGAAAATTTACTCATGTATGGAAATAACTTCCCGTGAAACACTAGATTCAGATGCTCAGAAAGGCTAGATTTTGTTTTATGAATCTGAAAAATAAATATGCATTTTATTGTGATGACAACAAGACTAATGAAATGACATCTTTGGATTATTTTTGCCTAGCGTGTTGTGTTTTTTTATACACAATATAGCAAATTGATGCATGTGCCACTTAAGTTATTTGTTTTTGCTTCTTTCTTAAACCGAATAGTATCGTCCAAGTATTGCCCAATAGTATCGCCCAAGTCCCCTAACACATTAGTAAAGACTCTAGTTTCTTTCTAACTGGAGAAAAATAGATTGTGTTATTTGGTGTGATGCAAATACACAATGCAGAAACATATTAGACTCAACATCTGCAGAAACATTTTCTAATTTTAGATCTCAGTGACTGTGCGCCCCATTTTACACGCCAGGACTTTTTTCAAATCTCATTTCACACAATGCTGACTTCAATTACAGCTGCTAAATGTACAACACTGACAAATCAGGCCTGTGGCTGAACATCCAGAAAAGGAGGGATGGATTTGCAATAAATATGGTCACCTGTGAAAGTTTAATTTACCTTTTCTAGCTTTTTTACTGCAAGTCTGTAAAAACATCAGTTCTAGCATCCAGTTCCCAAGCAGAGGGCTAGAATGGCCCAGCTCTGGCCTTTGGCAGGTCAACACTAAGACACAGTTGGTACCACTGCATCTCCTTGCTATGACTTCACCCCATTGACCTGGTACACCACAGCAAATTCTCTGCCATGAAACTGAAGCATAGTGCATTGTGGGCAAAACCCTCATGGCTGAACACCACTGAAGCTCCCCCACCACTGAAACCTCAGCTCCACAGGCCAAATTGAAAGATCCACAGGTTTTGCAGGCTGTACATAGCCAATCCATGCTCCATACAATCTGATCCTTCTGCTGCAGATGGTATCTCCTTGTGTTCTCAATATGACCATTACTATGAAAAATTGTGTCATCATATGATTAAAGTATCATGACACACATGCAGGGGGGGGATTGAATAAAAGACACAAGCAAATCTAATACTGGTATTCCTTATCTTAGCTTCTTGAGTGTACAACTTCAATAATATGCTTTAGAAGTAGCCTTTTTAAATGTAATTTCTTTGTTTCTTTAAAAAATGTATTATGTACAACTTCTAAAATAATCTTCCACAGAAATTTGTTATTTTCATTTTCTCTCTGTTTCTGAATAAATCTTGTTTTTGGATGACTGTGGTAAGGGCAAGTTTACAAACACCAGGCCTCTCTTTACATTCCAGATCTCTCCAAGACCTCTCAAGAAATATGGCCAGTGAAAAGGCAAGGACTTCTTAGGATGTTATCTTTTATTGGACCAACTATGTAGCTAAGATAATGTTAAACAAGTTTTTGAACGAAAGACATTCTTCCTCAGGGTCAATAGTAAGAGAACATCTGAAAACTAAATCCTCCACCCCACATCAAATCACAGGGTGCTTGGACAAAAGAATGAGCTTGTGGCAAACTGTATTGCTGTTAGGCTGCAAAAGGACACAGAAACAAGGACAAAACGGCAGGAAACAGGGGCACTGATGTCAACCACGGTCACTTTTATTAAGTCCTCAAACCTTTATTAATTCAGAGTTAAGTAGGACTGGTGGTCCTTCATGCCATTTTAGAACAAAGAATTTAGCTACATTCAGACCTTTAAAAATAAAGACAAAAAGAGTTAAGGTAGAACAACCTTAGACGTCTGAAAACCAGGAAAGAGAAAGGATAATATAGGTTGAGAAGCTGGAGAAGAGAGACGGGCATGGGGCAGTAACTAGCAGGGAGTTGGTGGAAATTTGTCTGACGTGATGCGGCTTCAGATAATGCACCTCCCAAATCCAACAAATTCTCCCACTGAACTTCAAATCTTCCATTCCCATGCTCTGCTCCAATATTCCCTGCATCACAATTGTTGCTCTGCAAATCCACATACTCTCAGCTACTCCCCGATGCATCACCACCCCAAAACTGCCTCTCACTGTTCCAAAAGCACATATTCTCTAGGTTGCACCAAGGGTTACAATAATTTGAACGAAGGAGATGCTCATATTTTGTGGGCTTATATATCAGGAACCCTTTGAACACAGAACTAGTGACTTGCTCTCCTTTGGCTGTACTGCAGTCCCATTATTCAAAGAGTTCATGAACACATGACATTGCCTCTCCTATGTATCAGAGACTTTTCATCATTCCTCATTTAATTGCCAAAACTTTTAGAGTAAAAATTAATTCTAAAACCCATGTTCAGAACTTTTTCAAAATAGGAATATTATTTCAGAGGAAATGTTCAAAAGAAACCCTTGTGGAATGCAGCTGGTGAAGGAAGGACAACAATATACATTCTCTGCAAACAGCCAAAAATAAGGCTGTGTAAAAATGTTTGTTTCTAGCAGCGGAAAGTTTCCACCACTAAAAATGATTCCAGGAGAGAAAGCCATACAGATATTGAGACTGCAACCAACTCCCTCTCCCCTGTTCTTTGCATCTTCACAAGACCAGGGTGATTCTGGTCTGGGGAAAGCAAGGGCTACTCCAGTCTTCCTATTCCCGGAGGGTCTAGAGCAACAAGAAAAGCTCCCTGCCTGCTTCTCACACTGGGAACTCCAGAGTGAAAACCAGGCCGGGGAGGAATAGCAATACTCCCACCACTTGGCTCCTGGACACCGAGAACCAAGCAGAATGAGCCCTGCAGCAAAAGCCTCACCTTCTCCACACATCTCCATCCTTAGAGGTTTTTAACACCCAAGTAGACAAAGCGTTGGCAAGATGATGTAGTTGGCGATGGTCCTGCTTTGAGCCAAGGGTTGGATTAGATGACTTTGAGGTCCCTTCTGCCCTAATTTTCTATGATCTGGGACTCCCACGTGAGGAGTGGGCAGGTGCTTTGTCCACCTACCTTGTGGAGAGCCTCCCCAAGCCTAATCTCTAGCCCCACCAGCTTCCCCTTGGCTGCTTGTGCAGAGCAAGTGGCAGGGCAAAATCTCCTGTCTGCTTCTCATACCAGGCACCTTGGTGTGTGAAGAGCTGGCAGCTGCTCCTCCGCTCCCCACCTGGTCTACAGAAGTGGCACCGGCTGTACCCTGCACTTCCTTCAGACCAAGAAGCTCTCCCAGAACTGACTCCTACCAGGTAGGAATCTATTTTTCTCCCTGTTCAGCCATTTCTGGTTTGAAGGAAAAGCATGAACATTTGTACACTTTTATTTTCTACTGGAAGAATGGCCATTCGCCCAACATGGTCTGGGTCAGTAACTTGCAATGAACAGCAGTAAGCTCAGGCTGAAAGGCCACATAGCGTGCGACCTTCAGCCACCCCAACCTCTGTTACAATAAACTGCCTGCAAACTGTCTCATTTCAGGAGAACCTTCCTCTTGCAGCATCTACCCATTTCACTCTTTTTGAATATCAAATTTAACTTGCCACAAGCTAAAGTTTTGAACCTAGTATTTTTTTTTTTTAGTATCTCTTCCACAAAGTTAGATTAGCTTGCAGCTTCCTGTGAGTCAGCAAGTGAATTTGAAGACCCTTGGAAGTGGGCTCCCTTGATTTAAAAACAAAAACAAAAAAAAAACACTAAGCAATTTTCAAGATATAGCAGAACTGTTGTAGCAGTCACATTCAGCAGAGGATGCTATGCTCTCTCCCGGTTAACTAGTCAGAGATGATGGCACCTTAAGAGCATGGGGTAGTATAGCTAAAGTCCTGGAAGGGGACTTTAGCTCCCACTTCCACTGTTGCAACAGTACCCATGCCTCCTGTCTAAATTAGTTTCTCAACTTTAGTCACTTATGCACTTATGAATCAGCTAGATAAAACCACCAAACCCCCCCGCTGAAACTTCTATACAGATGCTGGAGAGCCAGGTCAGACTAATACAAACTAACGTGCTTCGTCTTCCGGGGGGGGGGGCGGGCAGGGGGGCGCACATGTTTGTTAATAGCCTGAGTGTTTATCATTTTGAAGTGGAGTTTGCTTTAAAATCAAGACTATAAACTAAGCGAGAAGGTGACTGCTCTATTAATTAAGAAAAGCAAGACTTGAAATTACAAACTTGAAATTCCAACCTTTATTTTTCACTTTTGCCTTAAGCATATGCTGTCTATGTTAATAAGAATTATTAAGTACAGTCCAATCTTATAGCTAAGAAGATGGCACACAAAAACAGACATCGCCACATGAAGCCAAGCTCATAAAAAACAATATGTTGCCTCAAAATTCAAAATAAAAGTGATGCACTGTATGCACTGTACTCTGATTAAGGGAAATGGTAGTTATTTATTTTAAAGTAACCATGGTACTTCATGCTGTCAGGAGAGAAGTAATTAACCTGAATTTCATTCTAGATGCACTTGTACCCAACATGCAAGAGCTTGGAAGTTTTTAGAACAGTGTCCAGTAAGCAACATCAGTATATTGCATGTCCTTTACCTCTCTAAAACAGGGTAGCAACAACTGTCTGTCAATTCCATGTGTATCCAGATTGCTGAGGAACTGTTCCATAAAAGCACTTCTGGGCAGATACTGGGATCCATACTGATAGTAGCCACTCAGAGAACGACAGCTGCAGTAAGTAATCTTCCTTACACCTAGAATAGGTACCCCTGCATCCCACTCTAAGTTACTGACAAAGAGTGCCCTCATTTAGGCATCTGAGGAGAACTGACTGTCCAACTAAAAAGTGATAATGCTGTGCTCCCAAAGCTCGCACCTGACCTTGCAGTTAGATCAGGGGCAGTATTTAATAAAAGTTACCAGCATATTCTACATTATTGTACTAAGAGCTATGATCAGGGAATGCTCTCAAAACAGACATAAGATTTAACGTGTGCTCTAGTGGAGACAGTCTTTACATTTGTGGGAAGTTGTTTACACAGTAAATTATCCATTTGATATCTATCCATCCTTTGGGACGAGACAATCTGACGCTTTGAAAGCCCAGGAACTGCAATGAAGAGGCAGAAACATGACCTAAAAGGGTCATCTTATTCCATTAAAATAATACAATAAAAATCTCGACATGTCTAAGGTCTGAAGTTCTCTCTCTCTCGTAGTGCAGAATGAAGCCTGGGGAAGAAAACAAGCAAGTGACCTACATGAAACTCTAAAACCACTCTAGCTGTCAAGTTTGGTGTTTTATGTATTCCACACATGGTGGGTAATCAGCCAGAAAACCTTAAAGATCCTTGACCTTCCTAGCCAAGGGATTTTACAGGAGGCCTGGGATTGACTAATCCTGCTCAATTATCTCCATCTGCTACACCCCACCAGGGGCAGGGTATATTGAGTGTAAGAGCAAGAAATTCCAGAAGTACAGCCTACAGGTTGCTCCAAGAGGAGCTAACTAGGAACCTGGCACCCTGGTTTCATTGTTTGCATCCTGGGTCTAGCCAACACCAGACCAGGAAAGGATGTTTTTATTCAGATCCACCTGCAGAGAAGAGAATCTGAAGACTCCATGGGTCCAGAAAGATGAGTGACAAAATGCCTTGCCAAAATAAAAAGCAAGATAGGGACAAAAGTGAAAAACGAAGAAAATAAGTTTTTGTTCCGTTATTCAAGATCCCTGGGCTAGAATCCAAAGTGCGAGTGGGCCTGAGAAAACACCTCTGCAGGGATTGGTAGAGTATTAAAATATTGAAGAAAAGACCTGGAAGTGTATAGAAACCACTGACTGTAACCCCCAAAGAAAAAGCTGGGAATCTGGAATCAACAATCAAAACAAAAAATGATTGCGGGCAATACAAAAGGGATAAGGCAGGCAGGCTCAACTTTCTGCATAATATTGAAGGAGGAGCACTAGTGGGTGATGGGAACACCAAGTAATGACAACTAAGAATACTGTCCTGAAGAAAAGCAATATTAAAATGCACTTCAAAAGCAGCTCAAAGAAGTCTCCATGCAGTGTGATTCCACACAGAGGAAGGTCCCTTGACTAACAGATAAACAATGATTAGCTTTTTCAGAGATCTTGTTAAGGTAGCCTGTGAGAAATTAACTAGAGTGAAAGAGTTGGGAAACTAACAAGTTTCCTAGCACCTGACCTGAAGAAGGCACTGCATTCAAAAGCTCCTCTAAGTCTATCCCAACCTAACCACAGTTGGTCCCATAAAAGATATCACCCACAAAAATCTCTGCCTCTCACATTTCCCAGGCCATCACAGCTATATCATCAGCTACATCTTCACCACAACTCCACATGAGAAACTAGCAGAAATTTATGTTAAATGCTGCTGGAGCTCAATGAGAACTCCAATTGTCTTAAATGTAGTCAAAGAATCTTTGGAATAGGAGCCTCTTTTACTAAGTCATAGTTATGTTGCCCAAACTGAACCACTTAGAACAATGGTGTTCAACTTATGACCTGTGAAGCCAGTGCGAACAACCCATCACTTACTGGCATGCCAGTGCAGGCTGTGGCTGAAGACATGACTTTTGTGCAGCTCCACAGCTGCAGGGTAAACACTGAGGCAAGCTCATCCCCCCCTTTTCCACCCTGAAGACCTTGGGCTCCAGAGCTGCACTAAAGCAGTGGCTTCAGCCAGAACCCATACTAGCATGGCAGTGAGCTCAGAGCTTACTGTGCACATGGAGCTCAAGCAATGCTTTTCTATACAGCCCTCAGCCCATTCTGATTTTAACATATGACCCACTGGTACAAGAGTTCATGCACTGCTGGCTTACAGGAATGAATTTTCCTCAAAAGAAAGTGCTCTTTTTTGTTGAATGCAAGTTAAAGGTTAGCAACATTTTCAGGTGGCAGGGCCAGAATAACCCAGCTCAGATCAGAGATAGGCAGGCACAGTGCTGTTTCTCCCCACCGCTCAGCTGTGGCACAGTTCAGCACAGTGAAAGACCTGCTCTGTGAAAGGCTGTGCCATCCGACTGTGGCATGGTACAGTAAGAGTTTCCCCTCTGTGTGAGTACCATGTAGCTAATCATGGCAAAGTGCAGGAAGAGTTCCCCTCTGCCAGAGCCCCTGGCAACTAACTGTGGTGTAGCACAGGGAGAACCCAACACTACCAAAGCCGTGGCTGCACAGACCAAATTAAAAGGCAACACAGGTTGGATCCAGCTGCATGGGCCATAGGTTGCCAGCCTCTATTCTAAGTTAACATTAAGAATTTCAAATCAGCAATTTTACGTCTGTATTTTATCTTGCTTCTGCAGTATAGCCATCATTGTCTCTCTGCAACACCACTTTAGCAAGAGCTGCTGCTGACCATCAACATTTCCCTTACTGTATATATTCACTGACATGCCCCAAAATAGCAACAGCTGCTTAGGAACAACATAACACTAGAACACTGCCATGTCATCACCTGTATGATAGTCAACTCTAGAAATGGTCTAAAAATTATCAGATGAAAAGCAACAAGGAAAAGTAGAAAGTCCTTCACTTGGGACAGAATAACGACATGCAAAAATAGGCTGGGGAGTGACTAGATAAGATGCAGTACTGCAGAGAAGCACCTGGGGGGTTAAAGTAGACCAGAAGCAGAATATGAGCCAACAATGAGCTCTTGTTGCAAAAAAAAAAAAAAAAGCCAACAGCATGCTGGATTGTATTAACAGAAGTGTTACTTACAAATCAAAGAAAGTGACTACTGCTCTACTCAGGGTGTGTGGGGCCTCACCTGTGACCAGTTTAGGGTCCCACACCTGAAGAAAGATGTGGAGAGATTGGAAAAAAGTCCAGTGGAGAGGGACAAAAATAGAGGCCTGGGAAACATGACTTATGAAAGGCTGAAAGAATTGAAAAAGATTGTTTAGTCTGGGGACAAGAAGCCTGGGGGCGGGGGGGGGGGGGGGGGGGGGGGAAGAGGACTGGCAGTGGGAGGAGGGATTTAATAAAAGTCTGCAAATACCTACAGTAGTGGTCTCCAACCTTTTTAAGTATTTAAAAACATTTAAAAGCATTTAAAAACAACCCAAGATCTACTGTGCACTGCCCCAGCAGGTAAGTCTGTGGGGAGGGGCAGGGAGGCAGACTGAGGCAGAGGGAGAAAAAATTATTTGGGGGCGGGCCTCCCCAGCAGGCAAGTCCCACCCGGCCAGGGCCCCACTCAACTTACCCCTGCTCCTGCCTCTGTGGCACAGTCCCTCACTGCAGGGGCCTCAATCTAGCCCCTGCCCATTCCCTCCCCCACAGACTGACTTCCTGGGCTGGGGTGCACGTCTGCATGCACGTGGGCACTCAGCCCCCCACCCCAGCCTCAGATCAACTCCAAGAGGCTCCAAGATCTACCGGTGGCTTAAGATCCACTGATTGGTGACCACAGGGTGATTACTGAGAGGATAAAGATGAGATTATTCTGTGTGGCTGTAGGAGACAAGACTAGGAAAGATGGCCTTAAACTGTAGAAGAAGAAATTTAGGTTGGAGATTAGGAAGAAATTTCTGACTGTAAGGGTGATCAAGCATTGGAACAAGCTACCTAGAAGTTATAGAATCTCCATCATTGGAAATTTTCAAGAGCTAGTCAGACAGACACACTAGAGTGGAATGGTTTAGTCAGGAATGATCCTGTCCTGAGTTGGGGACTGGGCTAGAGGCCTCATGATTTCCCTTCCCGCCCTACTTTCCTAGGATCCTATTCCAGGCAGTCTAAAAGTAGAATATACGATAAAATAGCCTTCAAGAGAAGGCAACTCAATAAAATTATCTCAGAAATATTAAAATTATATTGGCTTTCTCCTGTGTCATTTTGCTTATTTGACTAAATTTAAGTGGAATAGCTTACATGTCCTGAGGTTCATGGTGAGTGGAAGCCTCCTGCAGTTAAGGAAGGGTGCATGTCTGCCTTGAAAGAAAAGATTGGATATTTTGTGCTGCTCTTACTAACAAGTCCCACAGGATTTCCT
Source organism: Alligator sinensis (assembly GCF_000455745.1). NCBI lineage: Eukaryota > Metazoa > Chordata > Crocodylia > Alligatoridae > Alligator > Alligator sinensis. The sequence goes on along the minus strand of NW_005842026.1, from coordinate 2,287,112 downwards.
CATTATTAGAATACTAGTTCTGTGATGGACCTCAGCAATGACAGTTCACAAATGGTAGACTGTCTGCTAAAAGTATCTCTTGGGCTGTCATCGACTCCTGAAAGATGGAAAGCTGTAGTTTATCCCATGTTGGTGACATACAACTACAGCTAGAGAGCCTCTTGATACAGATTAACAAAGAAGTGGTGTGCTCTTTTAATATTATGGATGCATTATCAATATAAATCTGTCCTGTAGATCTTCTGCAGAACAAGCTGGAACATCTATTGCCTAGTCTGATTGTTTTTAGTTCCAATATATTAGGTGAAAGGCCAAATCTTTTGAGGTCCCTTGTATCTGGAGATGACTCAGGAGAGTTTCCCAACCTGCCTCTGATCCACTGTGGAAAGTGCCCCTGTTGGGCGAAGGGATGGGGAAGGGAACCCATCTTTGATATTTTCTCAGGTAAAATCTCATTAAGTGATGTTACATGGATACAGGCTGATACATGACCTATTTCCATTTCATCATAAACTGATTTCCTGTTGGTCAGTAAAATGTAGCTGGCTAGGATGGAAGCAGCCAGTCTACTGCTACCCAAACCAGGATCATGGACCCTACATTGTGTGCCAATACTGATATCTGCATTGCCAACTGCTATCATTAATCATGCATGTACCCCAGGGACCAACCAAGAATGGGGCCTCTTTGTCCTAGTAACTGTTTAAATACTGCTCCAAAGAGCTTGCAACCTAAACAGACAAGAAAAACAGGGAAAGTAAAGGAGAAGAATGAAAAAACCGAATGAACATGGTAATGTTACTTCAGTGACTGGGGGGGAAGAGGGAGGCAGGGTGTATTTAGAGATGAAAAACAAGCTGAACAGAATGAAAGTGAAGGGAAGGGAAATGTGGGGGGTGAGCCAGGAGGAAAGAGGAGATATGGAGAAAAGTAGAGATTAAGGGAAGATGAAGAGGAGAGGGCTGGAGCAAGATAACCATCTAATCAGCACAGGCCAAAAAGCACACTGTGTCAAGGGTGTTCAGAGGTTCCTTCTTCTGACTGAAATCTCTGGCTGGCTTTTCTCAGAAACCTTTCCCAAAGATCACACAACTTTGTTGATATCAATCTGCTAAATTGATTCTGAGGTATATTTTGTTAGATGTCAGACTTACAACAAAGCCTGAAATACTAGTCTCTGTAATGGTGGAGAGCTCAGTGAATTTTTATGGAGGGCTGATATTTTGACTCCTATTTAAGAAAAAGTAAGAAAACAGGGTCGTAACTGTGTTTCTTCCCCCCCCACCCAAACAGTACTTGTGTCAGTACCAGTCCATGGTGCCAAAATCTATTTTAGTGTCAAGTTCCTTTAACCCACAGGGGGTTAAAGGAAACTCTTCTTTCAGGAAGGCTTTCGTGTAACATTACTGAGAATTTTTGGCATATGAATAATTTTACTGATGCTCATTTTCTTAGGCTCAGAGGTGGCTTTCATTGACTAAAATGTAGTTTAAGAGGCATGTCTTGTGATTGGATTGGAAACAAATGACAGAGGGAGCACCAGTCCAGCATATTTTTCTCTCTCAGGCAAAACAGAACAGCGATGGCCACTGATGAACAGGGTGAGGCTTGCAAGTTGGACAGGCATGATTTGTGATTGGATTGGAAACAAATGTTGGACAGGACTCAAGGTTGGAAGGCTGTGATATCACCAAGATGATTCACGCAAATGACCCCTAAACACATAATGAAATTCAAATTCAGACTGCTGAAAGAAACTGGAATTGGGAAAAATCTAAGCTATACAACATTTGCCATCTTTCAATTTAAAAGCATCCAAGAGACATGATGTTGTTTCCAGTCTGAATGCTACAAGTGGTCAGAAAACCAGCGATACCTTGCCTTTTAAGCCCTTGGAGCAGGGTGATTATGACAAGCACCACAAAAAGCCACATGCAACCTATGGCCATTGATTGATATTCAAAAGGGTCAAAACTTTGATGCACTTCAATGGGATCCAGGGAAAGATAATTCAGCAAAAAGAATACAGACTAATCCCAAAAGTGCAAGTTTTCTGATGCTTCATTTTAGGTATATCACCTGATCTTCCAATACTTCAAATTCCCCACATAAAAATGGGAATAATACATAAAATACCTCAGTGCTCACAAGTTTAATCTGTAAACACTAAGCTCTGAGATAAAATAAGCTGTTATTATTAAAGTTTAATTTTTACTAACTCAGTTTATTTTAAGATCATTCCAGAGTTAAGGATAAGTAATTAAGGCAGAGGTGCACCGATACATCGGTCCAAAATCAGATCAGCACCAATATAAAGAAAACTTGACCGATGTGGCCAATAATTTGTCCAATAAATAACCATGCACAGCTGCAGCGCAGCACATAGTCAATGACTAGCAGAGCTGGCAGCGTGAAAAGCTGCATGCAGCTGGTAAGTCTGGTGTGGCAGAAGGGGAAGGGGAAGGGGAAGGGGAGGGGGATGGCAGATAAAAGCCCCCAGTGAGGGAGAGTGTGGGGTTGAGGCTGGGGCTGCCCAGCTGGGGCCAAGGCGAACACGGCATTGTATTTTAGAGCATAAAACTCACTGTGGGTTAAAAACGATAGTTTATCTCAAAATCAGAGCCCGCCATCTTTAAAGTGTTCACGCTTTAAACATTATAGAAAACGGTTTTAAAAAACGACCTGTTTATCGATTACACTGAAGCGTTAGAAAATTAAGCAGTGTGAAAACTGAATATACTATAATTTACTGTACAAACTACCAAAAAATGCTAGTTTGCTTCCTATTATCTATATTGTATTGGATTACATTTTGTATTGGATTGGAGTAAATCTTGTTACCCCAAGATCATGCTATAGTAAAACGTAAATTATAAGACAGCAGAGTTGTATGTCTTAAAGATTAAGATTTAAACTGACAGTTGAAGTTAATTGCCCTAATTCTTGATGATGTTTGTTATATTAATACTATAATAAATTTCAATTTTAAAGCATTTCACAGTTCACCTTTAAAGCTAACAAATGTAGTGTGTGATGAAATAAAATAGCCTCTAATACAGTGATCCTCAACCTTTTTAGACTCATACCACTCTTTGTTAGGCTCAAGGAATGCCTTAGAAAAATGCCACTTCTTAGTTTTCCCTTCTTTTTTTACTATAAATAACAGACTGGTGCAATGAACACGGAAACATCACAGAAGGTCAGAATGTTTTTACCAGTATGAACTGTTATTTGAAAAATGTAGGTTTATCTTGTGAATCATTCATAGATCCTTCAAAGGATCTCAGGGCACCCCAAGTGTTGCAACACCCTGACTGAGAATCACTGTTCTGAGATCTAAAAGTCCTGAACCATGTGTATGTGGTTCTTGCACTATCTATATTTTAGATTTTTTGAAATAATACAATAATTGATTGGCCAATATAAAGACATTAGAAATATGAACAATTCATGTTATTTGTCATTTAAGAAGCAATGTGTGCTATTAAATTCTAAAACTAGACAAAGTTAAGTGTTTAATAGCATTAATATGTTGGCAAATAATTTTTAAATAAAATGAAAAGATTTTTAAAAACAAAATAAAAAAAGATGTAACTAACAGCATTTATTATACTTTTAGACTATGGTAATGCAATAAACATTTAAGTTTTCATTTCACAAGGTGTTTAAAATGAAATTTGAGTAATCACCAATAATGGTTCCCAACAGAAACAGTGGTACCATAATCTTAGTTTAAAAAAAAAATGAAACTACACACTCAAGGTTACAGAAAAAGTTATAAAAACAACCAACAATTGAAAGGATCTTACTGATCCAAGCCATAAATGCAATATAATTTTAAATAGATTTCAATGTATGAAGACTTACCTGGACGTACTCCCATGATATAAACTTCACAAACCAATAACAATTTCATATAAAAATTGTTATGCATTTTTTGCAATAATATTATGCAATATGTTATGCATATTATGCATAGAATGTCATGTTATGCAATACGAGAGAAATTGAGAACACACTGGGATAATAAAATTAAAATCTCTCACAAATATATACTAAAATTAACACTAAAAAGTTAAGCCATCACATACTACTATATACAATTTGCACAGGTGACATTAATAAAAAAGGGGACATATAAAAGTTACTATAATGATTTATCTACACATGTTTTAGTGCTTAGTTTTGGGGATAAATCTCATCATAATATGAATATAGAACTTGTTTGTATTTTATGTGTCACAAATGTGAATTACAAGTTCTTTAATTAAAAATCTAATCATATTTCATCTTGATTTTGCAAACTGCTTTGCAAACTCATGAAGCATGCTTTCCCCCAATATAACAGCGCTCACTACTAAATTAATCCATCTTAAAAATTTTGGAATGTTCTGAAAAATAACTATAATTAAATTAAACTGTATAAATAATTTTAAAATAAAATTGCACTTACATCATAACTATAGTCTGCATCATTTGTTACTGTCAAGTCTGCAAGGTCTCCAAGGCCCAGTACACTTAACAAAACATCATCAGAACCCATTATAAAAGACTTGCCTCCTCCAGATGGAAACGTTATTGGCTCAGCTACAAAGAACAAAACAGTTTCTTAAGTCTCAAGGAAAAAAATCAAAACTTATAAAATGAAAAAGAAAAAAGAAACCAAAAACCAAAACTGTATTAGTCATTGCTTGAAGGCAAGTAAAAGCTGAACTCTTATTAACCAAAATTTAAACATTATAAAATTGTCTCCTGAATGGAAAAGAAAACATGAACATAATAATGAACTCACAGTAAAAGTAATACTTGGGCCTCATACAGTACTTTCCATAAGTAGATCTCAAATCACTTTATAGAGGAGGTCACTGCTGCCCCTGCTTCACAGATAGGGAAACTGAGCCACAGGGAGGTGAAGTGACCAGGCCACTGGGAAGGCAAGGAACTCTCTCCCAAACCCCAATTCACTTGATCATGCTGCTCTCATTTCCTTCAGAGTAACTATTTCTTAAGTACAAAGTTATAAAGATGAAAATACACACCTACATGACTATCATCTTCAGCTTTTACACACCATGCAAAACTTCGCTTCTACCAGCCAGGCACACCATTTTTAAAACACAAGAACAAGTGACATTTGCAATTACTAACTTCTGCAATGGACTCTCTCAAGGTTCTGGGTTTTGATAAATTTTAGAAGACATAAAACTGATATTCAAATTATCTACGTATATAGTGCTAAGCACATTATGAATCTTTACATTTTTTTAATCAGTCAGTACCAAATAAAACAAAAGTTGGGCCACTTAATTCTGGATTCATGTGCATATCACTTAAGAAGAGCTCATTCACACTTCTTACTCTTCAGCATCCCCTATGCCTCCACCCTCCATTCCTCCCCCCCACAATAATCTCAATTCATATGAAGTTCTTTGTTTATGCATGCTTCTGAGAAAATTTTGTTTTTTATTTGCTAGTATGTTGTGCACCAGATTCATGACACCTGGTAAGGCAAAATATTTCTAATTTAATGTTTCCGATTAAAATAGAGAGAAATGCATTTATTTCTTCACTATACATTTTTTAAAATAAACAAATTAGAAGCATATAAAAATAAAAATATTTAAATTATTTGGCAGTTTTTAAAATGAAATCTGTTTTGGGGCTATACTGAACAAGAACATATACAGTTTTAACAGCAACACTATCAAGTACTTAATTTGTTTTAAATTTCTAACCACTTGTTATCAACTCTTCTCTTGGAAATAAGACTTCCCACTCTAAACACACAATTCTTTTTAGTTGACAAACACTCAAGTCAAGGCTCTCCTTCTCATAGATTGTCAATAACTTTTTCCTTCTCTGTTTTTATATCTATTTGAATTAGATTACTATCCCATGGACCACAATGAAAATGTGTTCCCTGGAGTTTCTAACAGAAAAGCAAGCAAGATCAGGTCTATTGCATAGACTTTGGGCACCTGAGCTATGTTTAGCACAGATGTGAAAAGATAGGATTTCTGACTAGCATAGCTGGTCCAGCAGAAGCCTCACATGCAGACACAAGTATACTGGCACATTTGTAGTTTTACTATAGAGCTTCTCAGGAAGTAGTTTTCCTACAGTGGTACACAGTATGACTTTGTCAACATAAACTCCATCTACCTTGGAAGAATTTTGACAACAGAGCATACTGGTACTCCTGTGTGGCCAGTCTTTAAAAACCAGCAACTACCTTTCTGAACTACACAATGTGGGTGGTTCTCTCTTCCTCATCCCTACCCTTTTCTTTTTTTAAAAAGGTTCAGAACATAGACAAATGATGGTGATCTAGGGTTTTAATTACTTGATTATGCCCTGTTACATATAGGTAATTTTGCCAATAATTTATCAGAAACATCATGCACATGCAAATAACTATGTTTGCTGAACTATCCTCAACTATCCCATTATTCTGAAATATGCCATGCTTCCAATAAAGTCCTAAATTATTTTGTTTGCATACATGTACTAATTCCTATTCTATAATATTAGGAGTTATTCTTAACTTAGTCACAGTTTACACTGCACCAAAGAATAGAAAAGAAAAGAAAAACGTTTAAAAGAAAATACAGAAGAAAGTAACTATGTACAACTGCATTCAAATCTCTCCATCTGTACCAAGAGCTGCAACTTCAGAGATACCATGAAATAGCTCGGAACCACAATAGTACTCCTGACAGGCACACAAAACTGCCAAGTATGCCCTTTACTGTAGAAGTCTCCTCTTCAGTAATGCAAAAGTAGCATAGGCTTGCATACACAAATATTCATCAGAATGAACTATAGCCTAGCCTCACAAGGACATATAGGGGGCTTGCCCAAAATCAAAACTGTATGAAAAAAATTGCTTTCAAATTGTCTGCAAAAGAGAGAAGACCCACAAGGCAAAATTAACTGTTAGTAGAACAGTTTCTTTCTTATTCATTCCAAAGAATGAAGCATACTGTTTCACTCAATTTATGAAGCTGCAGAACACAAAATATAAGGAATCCAAGGGTATAAACTTGTTTACTATGTTGCTTTGTACTACATGAATTAGACATGAATTACCTTCAAACTTTCTTTATCAAAGCATAATAATAATTTAGGTTCTACAATTTAGTTCTAGTAAGTCAAGATGGATAAGGAAAAGGAATAAGAAACACGAAGATAATATGACTCTCGTACTATAACTCTCCATAATAATACTCAAGTGTTGAAAGCACAGAAAACCAAACTGATGAACTGAAGTTAGGTTCACAGTAGTGAATACCAAGCTGTGAAAAATGGCTAAGTTAAAGAGGACACTTTTTTCCTAGAATGATTTATGGAAGTACTGAGAATGAACAACTTCCATGCATCTAAAGTGTAGTGAGGTATGAAGTAGCCTTGAAAAGTCACTCACCCCATCGAAAGTTAATGGTAAACTATAGAACACTTTTTTTTTTTTTAAGGCATGTAAATAGGTTTCAGTTTTGCCAGTCAAATATAACCAGATTATGGTGTTGCATTTTAGAATTAAAAGAACATGCATTGGTTTATATCGTTTGGGAATATACAGTGGAAATTAGGCATTTTGCTCTCTGGAAAAAGCAGGGTTTCTGGATAAAAATTCAATTAGACTGACAAAGATGAAATCCTCCCCCAAGTTCAGGTGTGCAGTTAATTTTTTTCCTAAACATTTCAGTTTTGATATTCATCTTGCAGCAGCTGCAGAGTCTTAAGTACAGCAGAAATGCACATTTCATCCTCTGTGTGTCATCCATGTTTGCAGTGACCATTTGAAAATGGTACAGAGATGAGTTATGGGACAGAGAAGATGAAATAATGGGAGTGAGGCATCAAATGGTCAAACACCCAGAATTCCTTATAATGCTAGCAGGTGACCTAATATACAGTGAGCATGCATCGAAGTAGGGACCCTGTGTGAGTTGTGCAGGAGTCCCTGGGATTTCTACCAAAGTGCACCCAGCTTTAGTGATACAGCAGGCTGCTATGTGGACAAGAGTGGGGATATGCACAGGTACAAGAGCCATTGTGAATGTCCTGCAACATGAGCTTCTCTCAGCTGCAGAATGCAGGCAGTCTTATACAAAATTAAACTTCTGAGTTTTCCAATGATAAACCCCAGTACCTTGTCTATTACATCCTGATGACCACCTTCTTCCTTTTTATTTTTTTTAAACACATTATACAAAACCATAGTTATTAAGGGAGATAAAAGGAGACACTGGAAACTGTGACTTACAAAATATGTTGGGCAATTTTTATGTTGTTGTTAAACTTAAATTTTAAGGTATTTGAGATTACACCAGGACATTAGGCTACTGTGAAGGTCTGGACAACTGGAATCAGTACTAAATCTTTAAATATGTTCTACAAGAGAGATGACAGCCTTAATTTTTAACATATTTTTGGCATCAAATGAAACAGATGTGAAACGTTGATGCATAAATTCTTGTAACCAATCTCCTCCTATTTAACCTAGCTAAATACGTAGTTTTCCACTTAACTTCATGGGGTATAGTGAAAACAGTCTGACTTAGATAAAGAGAGAAGAGAACAGGATAGAACAGAACATAGGTACAACAGCTGAATAAAAAGTTACTACAACTATATAAGCATTAACATCAATTTGGACAACAGAAAACCAAATACATTTTCTGTGTAGCTACTTTACTACACATTAACATAGTTTTATAGTTCACCTTTCAACACAAATGGCTTATCAAACTTGAATACTCACCATTTTTTTCTACCAAGACTTAAAAAGTTTAAGGTTGCATTACAACGGGACTCTGCAGAGAGCGACTTAAGAATTGACACTGTTGGAACTAGCACAGCTTCACGCAAGACTGATTTTAAAACACCTGAGGGGTAAACTTTTGGTTTGGATTAATTTGACATACACAAAAGATGGAGAAGTTCAAGTTGTAGTCTGGCAAAAACATGAGAAGAGTTGTAAAAAATGTTGATGTCTTACTGAAATCTGTAACAGCATTAATTTTTCTTTTAGAGGGGATAGTAATTTTTGTACCTTCCTCTGCTCTTGCACCTTCATGATCAGTCATTCTAGAAGAGGGTGACCTAGATTGATTAATGATTCCTGAAGGGATGTGGGGTAGCTCATCATCGCCCAGATCAGCTATCATGTCGTGAAGTTTTGTCCTGTTGACCCCTGTAAATTAATGTCAGCAGCAAAGGTTCATTTGATTGCTACCGCTTGACTTCATAGCAGTCTATAAATCCAGTTTGCTAATTAAACAAAAATGATTACTGATGGGACTTACTTAGAGAATATATTGATTTTTTTGTACTTTCAATATATTGTTCTTCTGGAAATTTAAAATTAAAAAGGCTTAAACTGAATCTAAATTGCATGCAAGCAGTTTTAATCCACCAAATCAAAGAACGTTATTAAAAACTTGTTTGCTCTTTTGTAGAACTGGTTGATAATCTGCTGTAAGAGAAAAATAAATCCAGCAATTTCAAGTCCCTATGAAAAACCAAATATGTTACATTTATAAAAAAGAAACCATTAAACAAAATGCATGTATATTAAATGCTGGTAGTATTAAACCATTTTACTAAATGACTTAATGAGAAACAAGAACAAACAAAGTTAGCTTACAAATGAGGGGAGAAGTAGTACAGATGACTTATAACGGGGATGCAACAAACAATTAACTTTCCCTGTGTTGTTTTTTTTAATAAATGGCATTAAGTTTAGCAACGTGAAAAATTAAGTCCAACTGTGGTTAGCAAGGGCCACTTCTGAAATAGTCTTATACAGGTCTAGATTTAAGTGTCCAATTAAAGAAGGCTTGGTTTAAAATTGCCCTATATTCCTCTAAGTAGAGACAGTTCTAGAAAATGTGTAAGATCTTACAATATATTTCTACACTAAAAAGAGCATTCTAAAAGCTGTAACATTCATATTCAATATGAATAAACAGAAAGACTAAAAGCAGAACGTATTCTGCAAAAGTACAATTATGCAAAATTTCACTTAAAGTTATTAAGGTATCTGAAAACTGGTAAGACGCAAGAAAAAAAACACACCTGTCATAAACATCAGACAAAAATAAAGCAGCTTTAAAAATTCTATAAGAAAATTCCAGATAAAAGTCTTCCAAGGCTTAAAACTAGTCTATGTATCCAGAACCCTTTTTCTTTATTGAAATTGAGATTTATGTACTCAACTTGGAAGGCTTAAGTCCTATCCAAAGATCAAGCAGATAAATTACTGCCTAATTTCCATACACTATCATATAATATAATACAGAAGGCAGCATCTAGAAATAAATATCCATTTTTAAACAAGAACTGCATTCAAGAACTAGATAATCAAAACAGTAACTGAGTAAATGTGACATCAGTTAAAAGTTAAGAATAAGGGCTTGGACTTATTAAGTATTTGTTGTGATAAAGGTGGATGGTTTTACAAAGATAATAGATGATTTAGGCCCTAAATTTTAAAGGAATGGACTCGCTTGGAGCAGTTAAAAATAGGAGAGAGAGGTGCCACTCAGGATGGCACAGCAGCTGCTAAAGACTCTAAGGGTGCATTCTGACGAGCACATTGGTGCAGTTTGCAATGACTCAAACCCATTTGAGGCGCTGCAAAACACATGAGGTGCACATGTACCTGTTTGCTACACTGCTACACCAGGAGATCCTGGTGTAAAAAAAAAAAAAAAAAGCCACTAAAAAAAGTGGTATGGTGCATGTGGCAGCAGTATGCGCCACCAGAAAGGGAGCCTGGCCAACCAGAGTAATGCTCTGACTGCTGGCCAGGCTCCAAGCAGCCAGCTCGATGCCGCCGCTGCCCCAGAAGGCACCCAGATAAGGCTACTGGGGCCAGCACAGGTGCTGTCTCCAGCCTCCCCTACCCCATTGCGGGCAATTTCCCACACGCCAAAGCACGCATGCAAGGGCATGCCTAAGGACAAACAGCAGTGGCACAAATATGCATGCCACTTTTGGGACAGACTCTAAGGGTACACAAAGACATTCAGAGAGGTTAGACTGCCTTAAAAATGGCCAACCAATTCAACTTAGTGCACCCAAGTGCAGACCTTAAACTTAGATCCCTAGTTAGGTCAATCTAAGTATAAACTCTACAAAAGTTCAGGACAGTAAGATGCATCTAAAAATGGCAGACCTGGTGTAACCGAACTTTTATACAGTTACCAGCACAGACCCAGGGCTGAGAAAGCCCAGCTACTGGCCGCAGCCCCAGAGCTATGCTTTTCCTACCCTCGCCCCAACCTGGCACCAAGGTATCTTTGGCCCCCCAGCACCTCCTACCACCCTCAGACAACCCCTCCCAAACCCCCTAAGTCCCCCATTCTTCAAGTTCCCTGTGCTCTTTTTACCAATGTTCCCCAGTACCAGAAGCTCAGGAAGCAAGTCAGGGTAGGGAGAGGGCAGGATGGGGCAGAAGGGTTGTTAATTGATGGGTAGGGTTGGCTGGGGGAGGGGGTGCTAAAAATTGCCAATGGCTTTCAATCCCACCCATAGACTTCACCTGCCTCTCCTGATGACCCCATTGCCCCCTCCATTCCGACTTACCTTAGATCGAGTGGCCATTTTTAACTTGATGTAACCGCCCCTTATCCTCCTCAAATGTCTGTATGTACCTTAAGTGCTAAGTGTGCAGGAGCCTGTGTAAATGACACAAGTGAGCCAGATCTCCTCAACTTTAACTTTAGATAAAGCAAAGTTAATACTGGAGCAGTTTTACTAGGTAACACATGTACTAGTGTCAGCTCAAATCCTTCAATTTCAATTAATTCCGTCCAAGAGGAGAAGTTCAAATTGTCAGGAAATAGAGAGTTTTGTAACTATGTTAAATATAGTTGCTTTTAAAGAGTTTGAAAATTGTTCTTAAACTCACCTGTACATATTCACATTCTTATTGACTTGTGAGGAATAATTCTGACAGCAAAAAGACAAGATTTTTTTAAATTAAGACCAAAGTACAGTCTTCCCTAATCCAGTACTCTTATCTTTAGTCTGACTATGGACTGGCAAGTCCCCTCTACTGTTTATTTTCTCATCTGTTCAAAAGCAATATTGCCCAACCTCAGAGAAACCCTGTGAGCCCAAATTATTTAATATTTGAAAAGGTTTGACAATAGAAGCGACTTGGTCAGGTTTCTGTACATGCAAAACTGAAAGCAGTACATTCAGACTGGTCCTTACATGGCAGTGAGAATGGAAACTCTTATCTGGGCCTAATAAAATGAGATAAAATAATCGGATCACTGTCACTATACACAACTATAAACTAAAAGCTGAAAGGTCAGTGTCTATGTAAATAGGTTCAAAGAAATGAAATACTGCTTTCCCTTAAGAAAGGCCAAGATAGAAGACAAACTGTAATACAGTAATTAATATGCAAATAAAACCACCCAAGTTCCAGGGAAGATGGTAAGAAGTAACCAAAATCTGCTAAATTTATTTACAAAAGGAAATTTTATTAGGGACTAACTACCCTCTAAATCAGGGGTGTCAAACGTATCTGGAGCCCTTGGCAAGATCCAGACTGCACAACTCCTTGTGGGCAAGATCAAGCCTATGGCCTGCTCATGGGCGGCTGCTATGGCCACTGTAATGGCGGCTCAGGCAATGGGCCTTGTGGGAGCAATGAAAAACCCAGAGGAAACCGTTGGTCCAGAACCAGTGAATGGTCCATCAGCAGCAGTGGATCCAAGGGATAGGTTTTGGGTGTGGAGCAACTGTCCGAGGGTGCTGGTGGCGGCAAGCCAAGCTTGCTGATAATGATTGTGACCAACCAGGTCAAAGGACCCTGAATTCCAAGGCAGGCCATGCCCCACAACAACCAGTAGCCTGTCAGTGGCCCAGTGGGTCACACAGAGCAGCTCTTTGGGCTGAATCCAGTCTGTGGGCCATATGTTTGACACCCCTGCTCTTTGGTTTTAAAAGAGGGCAGGTGCGTGCTCCATCAATTTGCTCCAAGGGTCCTACCACAAAAATGTGAAAAAGGACAAAGGAACAAATTAAGACAAAATATGTGCATAAAATTAAAATATCAAAGAAAATCCTTTGTTCCTCTGTCTCCTGAGCCTTATAACCACAGGGAACAGCCATGCCCTGTATTCCAACTCTTCGCTGTGCTCAGTCTTTTGCTTCAGCACACTGTCTCTAAATATCTAGTGCACCAGATTAGATATGTCAGGGCTGTCCAACATGCACTTGTCTGGGGGCCACATGCTCCTCAGCCAGACACAGGCATGGGCGAACCAGGAGGCTGCCCAGGGCTCAGACAGAAAGGGAGCCTGAAAATGGTAATTTTAAAATTATTATCATCATTATCTCTGGTGAAGGGGAGCCCAAAACTAAAAGTTCAACCAGGGCTGCCAGGAGACTAGGTGCTGCTTGGGCCCTACCAGCAGGGTTCATGGGTCCCAGGGACTCCACCTCCCCCTACTGCTCTACACCCTCCCCATTGCACTGTGCACCCAGGAACCACCCACAGCTGCATCGCACCTCCCTGTTGCACCATCTCTCCTCCCCCTCTCATTACACCACATGCCCAGGCACTCCCTGCTGCTGTTCCCTGAACCTTCCTGTTGTACAGCACTACTTAGCCACCCCTGGTTGCAAGCTCCCTTGGCAAAGAAAGCTGTGCTGTGCAGCCCTGCCCCCTAAGGCATGGGTAGGGGCAGGAAAGGGAAACCAGAGGGAGAGGGAACTTGCAGCTGGAGGAATGGTGAGGAGGGGAAACTGGATGGGAGCCTGAGGGCAACAATTTAACCCATCATGGCCCACATGCAGCCTATGGGTTGCCAGTTGTGACAGCCCTAAGTTATGTCATCCAGTATTCCAGAATGGTCTGTTCCCCTTTACCAGGTCAAAAAGCAGTTTTAACCAGTGGTCACCCTTCATATAGCAGATGAAGAGTTAGAGCATTCTTCTTATTGTTCCATTAATGACTCTCTTGCACTGATATTTTTTCTGATTTTCATTTTTTTACATGTTCTCATCAGCTGACCACAAGTATCCATCTGCAACATCTTATTTTAAAAGCTATCTTCATCTGTCATCTTTCTCAAATGAGCTTCTCTTTTCCACATGAAGCAAGAGGGAGAACATACACTGATTTAGTTTTTATTTTTAAATCAAGGATGACTGCTTTGTCTCCCCCATATTGGCTTCAGGTCACCTTTGACACCACACATCAGCTTTATCTTCCTTTCAATATCCTTAGAACAATGTCTTTCCAATACATTGAGATTTCTCAGATAGCCAACACTGAGCACGCAATCCACCATTTTGGTGCCACCAAATGTCTGCATAGTTCTTTTCCTTTCTTTTGAAAACCATTGCTGTCTTTGTCTGCTCCACACCGATAGGCAGCCCAAATCTGTTGATGGTATTGTGGAAGGCAACAACCTGACTCCGCAAGCCCTTATTTTGCATCCAGGAAATTTCAGATTTTTGAACTCCCTATATCTTTATGTCAAAACCTTTGGCCATGACAACTTTCCTTATCAGTAGATAGATTAGTAGATCTCTCAATTTAATCTAAAGTATATCAAGAAGGTTCTGGGACATATCAGGTCTCTTTCTTTTGCTGACACAGTCATCTTGAACCAGCCACTAACCAGAACTACCTACTTCTTTCTTTTCTTTTAACAAACTGCTATCCCTCCAGTATGAATGCCAGGGACCACCACATTCTGTCATGCCAGCCCTGTTATGCCTGTCGTGCTGTCATGATCGCTTCTTGAAGTTAATGAAGCAGCTGAAGATCTCTGTCAGACCTTTTCTGTACTTTGAGATTTAAAGAGTAATCAATAGTAAATAGAACAAGTGAAGAGCAAAGATGCGACAATGCTAAATTCATACTTTTCTTTATATGAAATACCCATTTGGAGGTACTCTAATAAATCCTTATAAGTACAGGCTACCATATGTGCTAGCTTTCCTGTGATTCTCAAACTGAAAAAAGGCCGACTAGAATAAGCTCAGATGATCAGAAGTGACATGCATATAAACGTTTACAACTGTGCTCTGGTGCAACCTCTCTCAGAGTCTGAATGCAAGATGGGAAGAACTATACCCAATATGGATTGGATATAGTATGAGGACAAAAAGTATGTAAAACGGGGACTGATGCTGTCTGCAAACTGTACTCGAGTGAAGTATATAACCAGCATTGGACCTAAGTGCAATGCTCCCTCTTCCTCTGCAGATGGCACTAGAGAAGGAAATAACATTTTCTTCTCTGCTGTACCCTCTAGTTTTCTGACCTTTCAACCTCCTCTTCTGCTATACTACAACCTATAGCAATGTTTCTCAACCTTTTTAGACTCAAGGCACCCTTCAGAAAATTGTTGGCTTTTAGTTTTAACTTGATTTTTGACTAAATAAAAATAATAAAGCAATTCTTCTGCTGCAAAGAACTCAGAAAGGCTGCAACAGGTCAGAATGTTTTTAACACTATGGATGCCTATTTGAAATTGTTGGGTTTATCTTATGAATTATTGTTTACACACCTTACAGTGCTAACATTGCGTGACACTTGGCAGGACACCCCTAAAATGGATCTGAATCACTGTGGTTGAAAATCACTTACCTACAGATCATGCCACCTGAGAAACCAAGGACTAAAATGGGACTGAGGGAGAAAGCCAAATTTTTAATTTGGCTAAAGAATAGGTGGAGTGGGGGAAACTGAAAGAAAAATACAGAAAACAAAGGAAAAGAGATTGAGGGGATGAAGACAGAAAAAAAGGAAAACAATTGATTCTACAAAAGCAGGAATTTGTACCTCCCTGCCTGCTTCTGACACCAGACACCTCCAGGGATTTCCCTTATCTGCACATAACAGAGGAACACACACAAAAGGACTCTCAGACCCAGGGGAATACACTTCCAGCTTCTATCCCCATGTGCAAAATTAAGTTTATTTTCTACCTACGAGGATTTTTACAATTTTTGATTTCCCCTCAGCCCAAAAAAGGATGTGTATGCCCAAAAACTTTCAAAGAAATAATTTTTTTGCTACTTTTTAGTTGGTCTAATAAAAGATATTGCCTCTGAACCAAGAGTTTTGTGCTTCTCTGGAGTTCAACCTCTGTAACTTGGATGTCATGTTGATCATCAGACAGTACAGCTTTATAAGACATGAACATCTTACAAGTCTCTGGCCATCATAGCATTCGGTCTTCAATATTCAGTGATCCCAAAGGATGCCATGCATGTCATCTCCATTTTTGTTCTGAAAGATGACAGATGTGGGTATCATCTGAGTCCTGAAGAAATACTAAATGCCTGCCAGGTATGGATTTGTCCTTCTGGACCAAAAGGTACCTTTATCAAGCAAACCGTAACAAGAAGGACACTACATTAGACTGCTAGCCTTAATCCTAGCATACTGATGTAGAAAGTAAACATGAAAACAATAAAAAAAATATGGTTCTGTGAAAATCAAATGAAGTCCTTAGCTGTCTCCACATAGGCTAAACAATAACAATCTACCAGTTTGAAAAATTCACACACTAGGAGACCAAGCAATTGAAGTTACTAAAGTAAATGAACTAAGTACCCACCCAGCATAAAAATAAAAGGTTTTATAAATGTAGACCAAAGATCTCTTTAAACCAGAACCAAATCAAGTTCAGGTGCTTTGCCAATCTGTACACTTTCAAATGAACGAAATGAAGATTCTGTCATAATGAAGGACTTACCAAATACAGATATGTTATTACCACAGGTAAGTACCCGATTAAATGCCTTACAACAGTTACCTTCTTGGGCCCTTCTCAAATGACTTAATGCTAGGGAAGGGAAACTTATTCAACTACTACTTTAAAATATACTAGCACACAAGCTTTAGAGAACAGAACTGGTTTTTAATTTCACAATGACAATATAATTACAAAAATCTCAAGAGTCAACATTCAAAATGAAATATACCGAGTGATTAGCCTTCCAAAAGAAACTCCAGCTGTTTTACATATCTTAAATTTTTATTCCTAGTTTCAGCCCGTTAGTTTCTTGAATCTGTGTGAAATGCATTTAAAGGGCCATCCACAGGCACAAGGATCCATGGGCCCCAATGCAGAATCAAGGCTTATAATACAAATTTAATGTAGGAGTAGTGATTTCCTTATATCATCATACTGAATGCCTACCACATTCACCACTTAATTCAAGTGACAGAAAATTGATAGTGTAAAGTTAAGCAGTATATTCCAAAAGTTCAGCTTAAATGATTTAAAGCATCCAGATTTACTCTTTAGTCATATACAATTAGTTTAAAGCAAATTATTAAATAAAAATGATAATTTATGATAGTGGGAGCCATCTTTTTTGGCCAGTGCATCATAAATTACCTCATGCCTTCCCTGAGTGTTACTTCAATCCCCTTCCTCTGTCTGCTCTGCTTTCTCCTTCCCCCCCAATCTGCTGCTCTTTCTGCTTCCTGCCCAATCTGCTGCTGTATGCTTGTGACCGCCACAGACTGCCACATACAGACTGCCCATGCCATTTGAGACGCATGTCTCAAGGAAGGTTGCCCCCCCCTTAATCTATAGCACAAGTGTCACATTTTCCAGGTATCTGAGCCTAGCAATAAATACTTGGGCAGCTAATATTTGAAAACAGTCTACAAGTACAATTAATCATGGGACATTTCAGATCATAAAATATGGTTTTAGTTTTAGCCATTATCAGCTAAAACAAGAGGATGTACTGTCTGGCTCTCATAGATATTCACCTCTTAAGGGTAAAAAAAGCAGAATCTGACTGGCATGGCAATTACATGTGCAGTATGATAGAAAATGGCAGCAAAATCGTAACCTCATGCTCCCCAGATCTTGCGGGTATATGCCCCACCATTGTAAAGTCAGGCACTCGCATACCCCTGCCTTCCCTACTGCCACTTTCCTCACCACCACTGAGCAGTGAGGGAAGTGGTGGTGGCAGCTGAGATGGACAGGGAAGGACAGGTGGAGAGATGTGAAAGTGGCTGAAGTATAGGGGGTACTACTGATTGTTGCTGTAATTCACATGCCTCCCTGCACACCAACCCAAACTTTCATGTCCCCACAGGGAGACATTCCCCACACAGTTTGGGAAATATTGTTTTAATGCGAGTACAAATTCAATAGCATTCAAAATCTGTTCTTATACTAGCTTTTATGCAACTCAGAAGAGAACACTGCACATCATGTTTTTCTTTAATAAAAAAGAGAACTTGACTCTCAGAACAGTTTGTAAACAAAGCCTGAAAAGAGATGCCAAAAGTTAAAGGGGTACAAATTACTAGGGATGAATCTTTGAAGGTGGGGGGGGGGAAAAAAAAAATCAGTCTGTAAACCTGCATCCAAAAAAGTTCATGCAAATTTAGTAACTGCCTAGAAGTTTTTACATGCTAAATGAAGAGGCACATTTATGTATACCCTTTCAATTGTGATCCTGCATTCAAACCAAAAAAATCCTAAATAACTTCTCTTGATAACTTTGTAACATTAACAAGTCATGCAAAATTACTTAATCAACATGCACAAACTGAATTTTGATTAAGTGATGTTAGAACTTGCACGCAAAGCCAGAACAGCACAAGTATTTAAACCCTTATCTTATCATAATTAAGACATAAGAATCTTATCTTAATTTAAAAAAATCAAATTAAATTAAAAAGCCCTTCCCTTCCTATGTAAAAGTGTTGGGCGAAGATGTAGTAAAATGTAATTTTTTTATTTTATTTTTTTTTTATAATGAAATGTAATTTAATAATTACATAACACTTCACAAGCGTTACATAAACACTTTTGAACTCTCACGTAAAATTACTTCGGCTCAAATATTGCTGGGAATTAAAATAATTTAATTCCAGAGTAAAGTCATGGCAGTCAAGTTACTGCAATTTCTTCAACTTAATGTGGAGTAGCATGTCTCTGTCTACAAAAGACCTATATATCAAATTGAATTAAATAAATTGTAATGTTATGTACTTTATTTAATAAAGTGTTTAACATATTAAAGTTAGGCATTCTAAAATCAATTATTTTACAAAAGAAATCTAAACCATGAGTTATCCATTTCATCTGACAGAATTTAGCCAAAAAGAAAATTTGAAGTTTAAGCAAGAGAACTAAACTGAAAATGCTGTTGTCTTAGGCTGTTAACAGATGTGGAAAAAAACCCCAAAACAGTGCTTTAGTTTAAGCCCAACATGCCCCTGCACCAAGCATATTTTATGCCCAGAAGAGGCATTGCATTAATTTGACTAAGCTCACCCACAGATCAGGTGCTTCAGCAGAGCTTTTCGGCACATTTATCTAATAGCCAACTGAATCAGCTTTTAGATGAAAGCGCCAAAAAGCCCCTCTGAAGTGCCCAAACTATAGAGATGCTGGGTAGCTGGGTCAAACTAACATTTCCTTTTCTGGTAAAATGCTGTTTTTTGCTTGCTTGGGGGGGGGGGTTGGGTTTTGTTTGTTTTGGGGGGAGAGGGAAGGTTTCATGTCTGTCAGAAGCCTTAGTGATGCTTTTATTTTAAAATGTGAAATATATAATGGCTATTGCACAGAAAAAGGTCACGCTCAATAATATACTATAGACTAAGCAATGAAAGTGTTACAGTCATTTTAGCTAAAGGCTTTTTTTTCATTTTCATGCCATATTCTGGAATTCACACACAAATACAGGCCTAACATTGATATCAAAATAGGATTCAAAGCTTAAAGAAAGTCAATTAAAGAATCTTTTCTTATCACAAGTGGACAAATTTAGCCCTTCTTTCCTATACTTCAAAGTAGAAACAGCATTCTAGATTATATGAAGTCTGTCAAGTATTCACATTAGTTTGGTCTCTTTC
>NW_005842026.1:2265634-2267127 GCF_000455745.1 Alligator sinensis | reverse complement strand
AACATAATATACCTATTACTAAAGATTTCACATTTCCCCTCTCACAAGTGGCACGATATTTAATTTTCTTGAATTTTTGGACTCAGAAGGGAGAAAGTTAAAGTTGGTTGCCCCCGTTATGAAAAACAATGCTTAATGCAGAAAGAGAAACAGAATGTGTGGGGAAAAAAATATCCTCCGCATGGATTAAAAAAAGTTGCATTACAAGATTCAGAATCTGCACTTACTCTTTACCCCTTTCTTCCCCTTTCGTTCCTTCTTGTACTGTTCCTTCAGTTTACTTATTAGTCCCTGGTCTACATCCCAAACCTCAGCAGTTGGGGACAGGTCATCTTTGTCTACATGCAGCATATTATTAAAAGAAAAAAAATCAGCAGTTGGCAATGCAAGCTATTGGTGATTGATTATTATAGCTCTACATAATCAATAAAAAAGTTTTCTAAGATTATACTTTAAATTATTTTAAAGGTGCAGTCTGTTTTGTCAGTAACATTTTATAAAATATTAAATTCCATTTCATACAATTTTCCAATTAACTGTTTAACATAGTTGCACATTTGGATATTGTATGATAATGTATTAGCAATGAGAAAACAATTTAAGCCTTTTCTTTAAATAGCTGTTCATTCTGAAAAATGGATCAACACTAAATACATAAAATTATCTGAAATACTCAAAATAGATTACTGCATCTTTAGAAAGACGTCTTTAGAAAGTGTTAAAAATTATTCAGCCAGCGTTGAATAAGCAAATAAATGCATTTCATGCTGTACCGCTCATGAAAATGCAAGCTGAGTAAGTATGTCAGTGCCATTTTGTTCATGAATACTACCATGCATCCTCTCACACTCATTCTGCATGCACAAATAATCCAATACCAAATATAACTTGAAAGAAAGAAATACAAATACAGTATTTCATAAAAAGATCAAAAGAGAACATTTACAGTAGCAAAGGCAATCTGATGCCCTATTACATTCTACCAGGTCTATAGTTATGATTAGTAGAAACCCAAATTCCACTGTACCATATTCGCGTGCATACCACACACACCCAAATAAGACATGCACTTTGTTTTTGGTAAGGCAGAATAAAGGGAAAAAAGATTTGTCCAGAGTTATTGCTGCATAAAGCAAGGGCAGAGACTTGTCTTTACCTGCTCACCCTCCCTTTCCTGTTTGGGCAAAAGCTACAGTTAGTTAACCTTTTCACAACTGAATTGTCAGCAGCCCTTAGCTGCTCAGCCTAAATATGAAACTAAGCTGCTTCTGAAGACTGGACTAGGCTAGCCTGCTTCTGAAGACTGGGCAGATCTAGGATTTGAAAAAGAGCCAAGAAGTCTGCGGGGCTGTAAAACAGGAGGGGAGACTACGGGTAGCTAGCTGACAGCAAAGTTGTCAAAGAAAGGATAGCTGAATCAGTGCAACATCAAGACCATTAAAAGAAAAAGGAGAGAGGGTCATTAATACCTGTGAAGTGAAGAGCACTTAGCA
>NW_005842026.1:2263631-2265065 GCF_000455745.1 Alligator sinensis | reverse complement strand
GACCCCTGGATTGGGCAAACCTGAAAACTGGGGAGTCACCAAAGTCTGCCACGGACAGATAGAAAGCAGTGAAAAGTGACCCTCAGTGGCACCCTCTTGAACTCTAACTTGACCAGCACCCGACCTTGTCCAGCCAGAAGGACCAGCCAGCGACCCCCTTCTGGAAGATACCACGCTCAAAGAAGCCTCAACAGCAGACTCCAGTGCCTGTGGGATAGGTATACCTGACTCTTGTAGCTTGCTACTGTGTGTGTGCATGTGGGAGGGGGGGGCGGGGTGGGACGACCAGCCCCAAGGTTTATGATTTAACTTGATTACAGTGCTTCAATCCGCCTAATAAACCAAAATTTTAAGGATCCCGAGCTGGACATTTGTATCCAACATGCCTAAACAGAAATGCCATGGCTGCTGTCTGGCAGTTGGCTTAAACTTTAGGTTGAGCAGGGATCAAAGTAGGGTATATAGTTGCACCACTGCACCCATCCCTTTCTAGACCTGCTCCTCATGAACTTCACCCCTTCAGGCTTGATTGGTTTCCAGCACCCCATGCATAGTCCCTGCCACCTTCTCCAGCGGCCAGCACACCCAGCCACCCTCCTGCCCCTTCCCTCACTGCCCCAGGGACAAGCCAGCCCGTTCCTAGCTAGTTCCAGGTGGCAGGGACAGTGTACAGGGCACTGGAAGCCCACCAAGCCTGAGCTTCCCCAAGCATGCCAGGGCTTCCAGCACCCTGTGCAGTGTTAGATCAAGACAGGTGCTGCCTGTGAGCTGGAACAGCACCTGACCAGCTAGCACCCCACCTGGGGGGCCTCCAAAGGGCACTGCTGCCACGGAGGGAAGCACTGGGCCTCCCCACAGCCCAGGGACTGCACAGCCTGGCAGCAGCTCACGCAGGCAGGTTCCGCTGGGTGGGGGGGAAAAAGCAGCAAACCCAATCCTTTTTTTCCCCTCACAGAACCTGTCTGCCCCGCCTGTGCCAGTGGCCTCTGAGCTGCAGGGGGGTCTGAACCTTGCCTCCGCAGGGGCGGCACTCCCTAGGGCCACCCAGGCAAGCTGCTAGCAGGTGGGTGCCACTACCACAGAGAAAAGGTCTGGGGCCCCACCCCGACAGCTCACGGGCCACAGGCAGCTTACCTCCCGATTCACATGATAGATGAGCAGGTTCCATGGTGGCGGGGAGAGAGAAAAAAAAGGATCGGGCACCTCACCACTTCCCTGCTCCACCCCCCCCCCCCCCAAGGCAGAGCCTGCCTGCAGTTGGGGGTGGGGGAGCTGATGGTGGGCCATCACTATTCCATCACAGTGATAGAAACTGATTCGACCCTGTCTCTCACCCCGTTCTCATTAGGAACCTGGGGGACTATGGCGCAGACACCCACACAGTCCAATGGGTCGCCAACTGGCTAGAGAGCCGCACCCAGAGGGGGGGAGTAG
>NW_005842026.1:2261262-2262945 GCF_000455745.1 Alligator sinensis | reverse complement strand
GCTAGGGTCTGGAACCAGCTTCCAAGTGAGGTGGTGCAGGCTCCCACCCTGGGGGTTTTTAAGAGGAGGTTAGATGACCATCTTGCGGGGGTTATTTGCCCCCCAGTCCTCTTTCCTGCCATGGCAGGGGGTCGGACTGGATGATCTGCCCAGGTCCCTTCCGACCCTAGAAACTATGAAACCCCTAACTTGAAACAGTGGGTCACAATTTAAAACCCACAAATTAAAAACCCACTATTTCATTTTAGGGGAACTGAACCCCACCTCATATGTACATCTATGTTGATTCTATCGTGGGCTGAAAAATAAGCCTCCCTGCTTAGGAGACGTACCTCAATTTTGGAAGGCTAATTTTTTGGAAAAAGGTGAGCCTGAAACATGATTAAATATGGTAATTTATTTTTAAAATCTCACCTTTCATTTTTTTAATCTAACAAATGGGGGGGGGGGGAGAGAAAAAAAAAAGAGTGAGCATACTCTTGTAAATACTAAAAAAAAATTAAAGAAATCCCTGATCCCTCTGAATTTTACCCAGCTATCAACTCCCGATTTGATTGGAAATTTCTAACTGGGGGAAAAAAAGAAGAGATGCATCAAAGTAAACATAATTGTTAAAGGACTTTTGCTTAAAAACAAACAGAGAAAAAGCAGCTAAACGAACAGTGAAGTCATTTGGCATGTGCTCCACTTAAAATGCCATGTTCTCTTCAAATATTTAAGTTTTGGTTGAAATAGTCACAAAATCAAGTTTCTCATTTTCTGCTAATTTTTATAATAAACAGCATTTCCACAAAGTGACTCTGAGGGTACAAATTTATTATTTCATTTCTGAGTCACATGAACGTACAAAAGGAGCAATACAAGGTGGAAGCAGGTACCAACTATCCTAAGAGAATCATCTTGATGAAAACAAAAAACAAAAAAAACTTACCACACTTCAAAATACTCCTCAACATGGGAGGAGTAAGTTTAAACAACTTTTGGTTGAAGTTTAGGTTTTCACATGATCTTTTATGAAAGCAAAAATGGTTACTAGAATAATTTAAATACAAATATGGCATGACAGAAACTTACAAACTGGACAGAGTAGTGAAAGACCAAAGGACACTGACACACCAACCTTGCAAGGTAGTCTTTAAATTAGGTTTGAAAGAGGCTTGCAACAAAAAGTAAATGAGAGAGAAAGAGAGAGAGAGAGAAATAAGATCACTCAATAGACAAAAGGAAGAAGACACTGTTAAAACTCTAAAATAGCTATGCACAAAAACAAAGATCAGGAAAATAAACAGAAAAGACTCTGAAGTCTTAAGTAACATAAGCAAAACTATGACCTAAATTTGGCATCACAAAGCCTTAGAGGGAAAACTAGTACTGAAGGATGTAGGTTTTTAGGGAAAAACAGGCAGTGAAAAAAAGTGATGTGCTGCTGCACTACATATTGAGAACACATATACTTGCTTGAAAGGAGCCCGAAGCAGACACACTGAATGTGCCTGACTGAAGATAAAAAGTAAAAACAAAAGGAATAATGCTATAATGATGGTGTACCACTGACCAGATATGCCAAAGGAAGTGGATGAAGCTAATTTGAACATAAAGCAGAAGCATCTAATGGACAAGGCCTGTTAAGGGAGTGAGGAAAAAGGGAAGGTGAGGAGAGAAGGAAGGTAACGAGGGAGGGAA
>NW_005842026.1:2257424-2261231 GCF_000455745.1 Alligator sinensis | reverse complement strand
AAGAGACTGCCCAGACCTGCTGGAAAAAAAGTCATGGATACAAGATCCAAGTTCCTGGAACATGAAGGGCAGCTTTTTCCCCCCGCAGAAGGTAAAGGAAAACACACTGAGCATTTTTTTCAATTTATTTTGAAGAACTAGAAAGAAACTGGTTGAAAATCTGAAGGTGGAAGGTCATTTGCTTGAAAATTATTGTGAAACAAGAGAGTTCACCATTCTAAAGAAAAAAGGAGGAATAAGAACAGCAAAAAAGGATGAATCGACCTCCAAGCAGCAGACATCAACAAACTTGGGGTATTGATGCAGAAGAATAAGACAGTCTAAAGGAAAAAGGAAAGTAAGAGCTGACAGTCACTGAAGAAAACTATACTCAAGTACCATAGCCAATTATACCAATGAGGAGGACAAATACACAATACAGTGGGCATGTCTACATATGCAATTAATGCAGCTGAATACACTGCGTCACAGTTCACACCAGTATTTACTGCTCCCAGGTGCAGCGTTTCATGTGTGCCTGGAATTGCAGCCTGTTGAGCCAAAGTGGCACAGCCCTGGCTGGCAAGGAACCCGGAGGGTCAGCCTACAAGCCCAGGGCTGCTCCGACTTGGCACAACGTGCTGGGGAGGGGCTGGATGGGGCACAAGGATGCTTACGGTACAGGGCTGCCTGCCCACCAGCCCCACGTTGTAGTACCCTCATGCCCCAGCCAGGCCTAGTCAGCAGCTACACATGCATTGCACAGCACTAAATAATGCCACCATAGGATAGTACTTGCATTGGGCAGTATTATCCTATCGGGGCTTTTATTAGTTTAGTGTGCCCTAATAGGGGCACATGTGTAGATGCTGGCATTTTACTGCAGAGCTAACTAGTTAGCTCCACAGTAAACAGCTCATGTAGGTAGATATGCCCATTAAGAGGCAAACTGCTACATCAGCTCATCAGTGCCCTGAAAAAAAAAGAATCCTACATAGAAAAGGTCATACACACATGACTAAGAATGAGAATAAGAGAGTAGAATAAACTAATAGGGATAATAAAAAAAGTTTAAGGCAGAAAAATTAAGTTTATAATTAGCAAATGCAACGAAGTTCTAGAACAACATTAGAAACGAGGGGAAACAAAAGGAAAGCATAGGTCCAATATTTAACAGTGGTGGTAAACAAACACTGATGGCACAAAAAAGACTAGTATTTGCTTCAATCTTCACCAAAAAGAAATTATAAACAGATATTTAACACAGTTAATGTTAAGGGGTAAGAATGCAAGTCACAATAAAGAAAAAACAGGTTAAAGAGTATTTAAAGAACTGGTTGAAGAAAGCTCTGAAATGCTAAGGATCATCTTCAAGAATTCCTGGAGTGTGGGGAAGTCTTAGAGGACTTGATATGGGCAAGTATAATACTTGTAAAAAGTGGAGGCAGGAGACAGATGGACAGACTCTTGGAATTATTTTCTTGGTCACACTAATTCAATACGCAGAAAGATACTAGAGCAAACTAAACAATCAACTTACAAGAATTTATAAGATTAATGTGGTGATAAGAAATGGCCAATATGGAACTGCCCAAACTAGAATGTCAAAACAACCTACTGCAGGGGCAGGCAAAATACCGCCCATGAGACATATTTGGCCCATGGGGACCCTACAAAATTTAGAAAATAAATATTTATCTGCTCCTGGCTGCCTGTTAAAGATAACAGGAGCCAGGGACAGTAGGAACCAGGGAAAGCAAGCAGGGCCCAGCACCAAGACTGGCCCGGCCCCAGCCCCCCACAACTGGAAGCCTCTGTCTGCCACTGCTTTCACTGCTTCCCTGCCCACTCGCTGGCTGCATCACTGGACCGCAGGAGCACGGGGCCTGCACCAGTGCCCCGGGACCAGGAGCAGGTGTATGCATGTGTACGAGCACATACACAGTGTGTGCGCACGCATGTGTGTGGGCATGTTCATAGGGCGAGTCCCACATGCACACCCCACCATACACATGCACCCACACCCTACCCCTGCACTGACATACATGCAGACCCCCCCACCCATACTCCCTGGCCACACTCTCCCCCACACAACTCCCCACAACCCTCATTCCCACCCACACCCCACATATCAACACACACCCACATGCTCCCTCACCCCACACCCACAAGCCCCCCCCACAAACCTATACCCCGCCCATGTCCCCCTCCCAACAATACACAAGAGTAAAACTTCATTTTAAGTTATTGTGCAATCACCTCTATGGACATCACACAAATGCATGTAAATCAAGACAAAAAATATTTTTAAAATCAAATAAATGAATGTTGTATATGTATGATTTTTAGACTATAATTTGATATTTTTCTGGTTCTGAGATGGAAAACCCCCTTGCTGAAAGCAGTATTTCTGAGGGCAAGGGGAGGGACTTCTGATGGCAAAGTTCAGGAGTTTCAGGGCAGGAATTCCGGTCCCAAGATGGTGACCAGGGGGTGAGGCACCTGTCAAGGGGCAGGGCTACCTACGCAGCCCTTGACAACTTGCCAAAACTAAGCAGGTGACCCTCTGCCCAAAATAATTGCCCGTCCCTGACCTACTGGCTAAATAATTTTCCATATAGCTGTCTTATACACAAATCAGGAAATATGGTCTATTGGTAATCACTGTAAGATGAGGCATAGGCTAGTTCAAAAACCACACAGAAAATACGATGCCAAAATAAAGTCACCAGTGTTCACTGTCAAACCAGGGGGACAATTTATGAGTGGGGTCCCACAGAATTCTGTGCTGAATCCACTATTAATTAGTATATTCCTTAATAAATTTGATGAAGAAAGAGAGAACACCACTTATAAAATTTACAAGTGACACAAAGTTGAAAGGAGATAAAAGCATGTCAGATTAGAATGGAAAATATTGTAATAAGTTGGCAAAATGGTCTAAAGTTAACAGGATACAATACAATAAAAGCAAGGACAAAGTATTACATTAAAATTAGATGCATACATTCAAAATGAGGAAATACTGGCTAGGCAGTTACACTGCAGAAGACAAATCTGGGGGCTAGAGCAGATCGCATACTGAAAAAATTAATGTGATACTGATGCTGAAAAAAACAGGTTTTATTCTGGGATGTATTAATAGTTTCACATATCAAACACACAAGGTAACCAGCCTGATGTACTCAATGCTGATGTAGCCTTAATTGTAATACTGAGTCCAGGTTTTGGGCACCACACTTAAGGAAAAACAGGCAAAAATATGGTTATTCCCCAGATTTTCTCCAAAAATGACTTCGAAAACATGACCTAATGAAGCAAGGTTGAAACAAGCAGATTTATGTAGCCTTCAAAAAGTGAGATCATAGCATGAGGAGAGAAAAGGAGAATAACAGGCTTAGAACAGGTAAACGACAACAGTAAAAAGAGAACAGTTCTATATAACCAAGGACAAGACAAATAGTAATTTGGTTTACTGGTAGAAATGCACCGATACATTGGTCCCATATTGGAACGGTGCGGATATAAGGAAAATTGAAGGTATCGGCAACTGGCTTTTCTTGGCTGATGTGGCCGATAATGACACCGATAAACGTCCCATGCACGTGTGCAGCTACAGCGCAGTATGCAGGTGACCAGGAGCTCAGCCTGGAAATGTGGAGAGCAACCGGATCCAGCCGGTAAGTCTGTTATAAGGGAAGGGGCACGGGCGGGGTGCGGATTGAGGCCCCAGTGGCGAGGGAAGGACTAGGACTGCACAGCCAAGCGGAGCAGAGCGGGGAACAGTTGTGAGCGGATCATCTGGGGGGTGGGAGGGCTGCGGCTCCT
>NW_005842026.1:2256683-2257393 GCF_000455745.1 Alligator sinensis | reverse complement strand
CTGGATCTAAGTACAGGGCAAGGGTGGGCTGCCACTGAGGGCTAGGGCTCAGGCAGCACTGTGCTCTTCCCAGCGTGGGGGTTGGGCCAGGACTGTGCTTGGGGCAGCTGGTGGCAGCGCTGGGAGCAGGAGCTACAGTGAATTCTGCAGTGGCTGCTCTCCCCTCCATAGGTCCTTCCTAGCACACCGCTGCCTTGCCCAAGCATAGCCCAGTTCAGCACCCTGCCAGGAAGAGCCCAGCATAGCCCCTGTCCCAGCCTGCAGCAGCAGCCCGCCCTCACCCTGCAAACAGATATGGGGGCACTTGCCTCCCATGCCCTCCGGGGATGCATGCAGCAGTGGGAGATGACCCTTCCCCTGCACTCCCCAAACAGACCTCCCACCCAAAGTCAAGAGCTTGACCAGGAGTTCGCCCGGGAACTGGCTGAGGCCGCATGCTCCAGGACCATGGTTGTCATGGGTGACTTCAATTACCAGACATCTTGTGGGAAGATCACTCAGCAAAATCCGAGTGGTCGCAAAGCTTCCTATCAGATGACCTCTACCTGACTCAAGAAGTCTACGGGCCAACAAGAGGTAAAGCACTGCTCAACCTGGTACTGGCTACTGGGGATGACCTAACCGGCAACCTAGTAATCGCTGGGAAGCTGGGTGATAGCAACCATGAGCTGATCACCTTCACCATCCGCCGTAAAGCTAGCAAGTCAGCC
>NW_005842026.1:2255380-2255710 GCF_000455745.1 Alligator sinensis | reverse complement strand
CCTGGACAAGGGAGAAGAGATTGATGTCATATATCTTGACTTCAAAAAAGCCTTCTATCTGGTATCCCATGATCACCTCTTGGCGAAACTGGCCAATTGTGGCCTTGGGTCCACCACGATCCGCTGGCAGGGCAATTGGCTTGTGGTTGGACCCAGAGGGTAGTAATTGACGGAAGTCAATCATCATGGTGCCCTGTGACCAAGGCTCTGTCCTAGGACCCATATTGTGCAACATCTTCATTAATGATGTGGACATTAAAGTCAGAAGCGGACTGGCCAAGTTCGCCGATGACACCAAACTTTGGGGCAAAGCATCCACACCCGCAGACA
>NW_005842026.1:2212723-2255336 GCF_000455745.1 Alligator sinensis | reverse complement strand
TGCAGCATCCTTATAGGCTTGGCAGTGCTACACTGGCTAGCATTACGGAAGAAAGAGACTTGGGGGTCATCATTGACCACAAAATGAGCATGAGCCTGCAGTGCGATGCTGCGGCTAGTAAAGTGAGCAAAACGCTGGCTTGCATCCATAAATGCTTCTCAAGCAAATCCTTGGACATCATTCTTCCCTTGTACTCGGCCTTGGTGAGGCCACAGCTGGAGTACTGCGTCCAGTTTTGGGCTCCACAATTAAAAATGATGTGGAGAAGCTTGAGGGAGTCCAGAGAAGAGCCACACGCATGATCAGAGATCAGAAAAACAGACCTTACGACGACAGGCTGAGAGCCATGGGGCTCTTTAGCCTGGAAAAGCACAGGATCAGGGGTGATCTGATGGCCAACTATAAGTTTATCAGGGGTGACCACTAGTATCTGAGGGAACGTTTGTTCACCAGAGCGCCCCAAGGGATGACAAGGTCAAACGGTTATAAACTACTGCAAGACCATCTCAGGCTGGACATAAGGAAGAATTTCTTTACTGTCCAAGTCCCCAAGGTCTGGAACAGCCTGCCATCAGAGGTGGTTCAAGCACCTACATTGAACACCTTCAAGAGTAAATTGGATGCTCATCTTGCTGGGATCCTATGACCCCAGCTGACTTCCTGCCCTTCGGGCAGGGGGCTGCACTCGATCTTCCGAGGTCCCTTCCAGCCCTAATGTCGTGAAATCTATGAAATCTTTTAAGTCTGTCCTGTGCTCCGCCCCAGCTGTGCAGTGCCTGCCCCAGCCCCACTCCCTCCCTCACTGCGTGGGCCTCATTCTGCCCCCTCCTCCCCCCCACGCCATGCCCCTTCCCTCTCCCCTTGCTCCTCTCAACAGACTTACCAGCTGGATGCCACTCTCCATGATGCCTGGCTGCACATCGGAATCTGATTGGTACTGGCCGATACAGCTCATTAATAATATGCTATTGGTATCTCTAGATAGCAGGTCTAGAGATTTGCCCATAGAAAACAAGTCAAAAATTTGAAAGTATATATGTGCAAAGAAGAAGAAGAATTGTAAAAGTAGTAATTGGAATTTATTTAAGAATATTGATGGTGTAGGGTGTTTAGAAGAAAAAAAGACAAGAAGTTCTGTGTTTTCTTGGACAAAAAGGATCTGTGTTTACATGGAGGAAATCTATTTGTCTATGAATAGCTTAGAACATCTTAAGAAAAAAAGTAATTTCAAGTTTAGTTATGTAATAAGGCAAATGAATATAAATCCAGTCATATCAGCCCACAATTATAACAGGCAGTAAAGTAGGACATTTGGAATACTACATGCAATTCTGATATTATACAGTATCATGTTCTTTAACATCTGTGCAAAATAAAAACTAAATTGAAATTGTAAATATCATAACTTTAGGAAAAAAAAGGAATGTTTAATACCAGACTGAATGGATCCTCAACTATTCCAGCTTATATAAGGAATAACATCGAAGTGAATAGAATTATATTAGTATAAAACTGATTGACAATGCAACTGAATGAAATTAGGTCCTAACATTGCATCAAAGGAGAGAGTGTACACAACATTATTCAAAATCTTATGCATATTAAGGAGAAAGAGGCGTGAGACCATAATAATAGGCAAACATCTAGTTTGAGAGGAACCAGGTATGTATGGGAAGAAAGGGAAGATTTAAAAAGGTGTAATTTTCACAGTGTTGTGGGCAAAAACACAAAGTGGAATAACAAAGCAGGAAGATAATACTCAAGAGCTGTTCAACCCAAAAATATAATCAAAACTTCCAGCTAGAAGCTGAAGTTTAAAAAAAACAACTTCAAATGGAAAAGAAGTTAAACTCTAAACTGGGAGGATAATCAATCATTAGAACAAACTGCTACATGAAGGAATAGACTCTCCAATTCCTGCCACGGTCACATTCAGACCAGATGCTTTAGCCAGGCATTGCATTATTGCAGAGGGCTTTATATTCTTTTTGCTCACTGATATCAAAGTACTATGGAAACTTTGAAACAGCCTCTGTACTACACCACAACCCTTCAAACCCAGCCTCCAAGATCATTATTCTAAGTCACCTTTGCTGACACTGTCAATTTTGCTTCAACTGCAGAGCCCATACACATCTGTTACAATACAACTGCATGTGGAACCAGGATCTCCAGTTGTGAAAAGTACAGTTAGTAAAATTTTCTCCCTCTACAACCACTTCTTTGTGTTGTTCTTTTTGTCGGGGGGAGGGGAACGACTTGTTTTGGTTTTTTAAGACTATTATCCAATTTTGATATGCCAGAGAAACATACATCTGCTCCTGAATTTCACAGGGCAGCAATCAGTATTTTAGTTCAATTTCTACCTTAAATACAGATGCAGCCATATAAAGAACATCTATTACTGATTCTACCAAGAAATTAGTTAGCATCTCAATATGTGGACAAAAAATAATGTACTGGGGCTTTTTCATAATTCTTCTAACTCCTACAGGAAAAATATTTAGAGGGGAAATCCAACTATAAACATAAATCCTGATCAATAACAAACACAAAGCATATATTTGAAAACTGACTTAGCTCAGACAGGAATGTACAATTCCAGCACTTTCTGGTAAAGAAAAAAAATGCTGATCCCAGAAAGGAAATTGGTATGTTCAAAGGCAGAGATCAGAAAAAACAAAAAATTAAATATAGAAAGAAACTGCCCTCAACAGCAAATCAAAGCTGGATTTGAAGTTTAATCATTGTAACTAGTCTCACATGGTACGAGTATAAAAGTTTCAATAGCCAATGTCATATGCATCTAACTTAATGTTTACTTTGCCAACACCTAATCACCACAAACATTCACACATCCATTCCATCTTAACATGTAGTGCAACTCACATGTACTGTTATGAAAATCTTTGTATGTTGCTAAATGTCATTCAGTTAATTTCTTACCCCATTCTGTTCCATCCCCTGAACTTCGTGCTTCTCCAGCTCCCTCTCCATCTTCTGCTGTCACTAAAAAATCAAACTCTTTCAGAGCTTCTTCAGTATCAGGGTCATCAGTAAGGTCAGCAGCTAGACCTTCATTACCAATCTGCAAAGGAAGTCAACACAATATATGTATTCTCTGAGTTTTAGGGAAATGCGTACTATTAAACAAGCAGCAAATTTTCTCCTATAAAAGTAATCTCAAGTGAGTAAGAAATGAGGAATTTAAATTAGGACTTAGTAGCAAGAAAAAACAACATCAATAAGACAAGCAAACAGTGAGGCACACATTTCTTACACGTACTTTAAATATACAATATATTCTATCAATCTTCATCAAGTAAAGACCAATACTTGCTTTAGTTTGCTGAAGTATTATTTATTTTCCTCTTTTCTTACTTGGAAAAGTCACCAACTGGTATATCTAGCCACTTTTCATGCTTTACTAAGAACTCTGTAAAAAGCCTTAAAAACAATCTATATTTTGCAGTGGTCAAAAAAAAAAAACACAAAACCAAAACAAAACAAAAAACCCCAAACCTGTCCTCCTATTCCAGTTGCAATTAAATGTTAAATATAGCTTGGACAAAACAAGACAATCAGTTGTTCAAATCATCTTACTGTTACTTATTTCTGCAATACAAAAGTATTACGATTATTACTCAAACTGGAGAATTATCCATCATCTTCACATCCATTTAAACCAACTCTTCATCTTTGAAAAACAGCAGACAGTTGGTTATCAATTACAAAAATACAGCACTTTAAGCAAAAGCCAAGTTTCCAGTAAGTCAGGGTCAAGACTTTTAGACACTCTAGCTATTTAAATGAAAGCAAAACGAACTATAGCCAAAGGGTATCAAGCTGCAGAGATATTCAGTAAGCAAAAATAATGTACAGCTCTCCAGTATATACCACCATAGACTAAAAATACCACACCTAACTTTTACCTAGAAACTACAAGATTCAAGCAAGTTTCTAAATAGGAGAAAAGGGTTAATGAGACAGGCAATATAGTCTAGACTACCAAAAAGTTGACCTGAGAATGGGAAATCATAAAGGAAAACTAAGGTCGCTACAAACATTTCATTTGTTCTGGGAGAAAAGCCTTTTTCCTGGAACAAAAAGGAGAGCCTACAGATGTTACAAAACTTTCTTCTGGAAGAAAAATGACTCTAAAAGATCAAAAAGTTATGTCGGTTACCTGTGAGGAAGATTTCTTCCTCCCCATCTTGTCTGACCACCTGTATGCTTCACGGGGTAGGGGGGACATGGCAATGCCCAGAGGACAGAGGCAGCCACAGGGACAAAGCACAGGCTACTTGATAGCTGCCATGGGACTCTGCCCCCTGTGCTACCAATCAGCTCATTGGCAGTGAGGGAAAAATTCTCCTGAGGCAGGAACCCTCCAGGACCACTGGGAGGGTTCCCACTGTGAAAGAAGATGAACCTTTCTGGTTCAACCTGGAGGACTGCAGCAGGAGGTAGATGCCTCCATCTGACTGGCAACAAAGAAACAAGCACATCTTCAGTCTTTTTTTTTTTCTTGTACTATTAAGTTTATTCTCATTTGGTTCATACTTGCTCTTTACCCTGTCAAGTTCTACTACAGTATACACAGTCTGACACTACCCCTTCTATTGTCACAACAGCCAAGTAACCATTCAACTGAGAAGCAAATAGAAGTCTTTGGAACTACTCCAAAATGGCTGAATTAATATGAAAATTAGGAGAGATTAAATTTTGCTCTCCTCTATGGCAACAGAGAGCACCGCTGTGAGATTACCAAATAAACTGTTAATGTTAAATTTTTTAACAGAGTAAAACAAAGGCTCTGGGGGAGAGTTTGGGGGATGTACAGAAACAAAATAGAAGATAATTGCATCTTTGAGCAGAATAAATCTGGGCCAGAAGTCTTAATTGCATGTAGGAGATGCTGGTTTGGTGAGCAGATTACAACTACTCAAAAGAACGATACAAGCACCAGTTAAGCTTGTTTGAAAAGCATTTCAAATTCTGGAAAAAAATAAACCAAATGTATTTACTTACTTATGCACAAAAGGCTGCAGGGGAGTACAAGAAAAGTTAACCTATTCAGCCAAATGTATTTACTTCTATTAGGAACACAAGTTTCTTCAGGGTATTTTAAAAGCACAAGTCTTAGTAAATTTCAGATGTACATGACCAAAAGTCAACAAAAACAAAAGATCTTTACTTTGTGTTTTTTATTTATCCGATGTTTTTCCTTTCCTTCTGCAATATCTTCTATCATATCACTCTCCTCTTCTTCATCACTATCATCTGCATTTTCTAAGAAGTTAAATGTTTCAAGAACATCACCAGAGTTCCTATAAAAAATGTTCACGAGATTAGAGAAGAAATGTAAGTGATTAAGTCACGCATTTATTTGCTGTCTACCTTTATATAATCATTTTAAAACGTTTTATACACAACAAAAAAATACAACTGCAAGGGATTACTCTTGGAGAAAGACACTATACAATAATTCCCTATATAGATTAATGAATGAACAGCACCATCGTAAAGTGTCAAAACTGATACCACCTTAAAGCATTAAGCCTAATTTTTACACAATGTCCAATTAGTATTCATAGTTGAAGCTTAAAGACATGAAAAATATACTAATAAATTTCACTTATGTTTATAATTCGCTTCTAAAATAATTAAACTTGTGGACTCTCATGAACTCAGCTGTACTATATGAATATTAACTGACCAACACATACAACTAACTATAAATAGGTAATATATGAAGTTTATAAAAGCCTAATCAATTTCTCAATACCAAAATACCATAGCTGCCTGTCTGAAATAACATATTACTAATAAAAATAGGTCAACATTATCCAATAAGCAAACATTAAAAAAAAGTAACATCTATTCACCTACCTTTTGATTTCCTGTCCCTTTTGCTTAGAAGAAGGAGATTCACCTCCATTAAGGATCTGTTCTAAGTTCTTTGTCTCCACTGAACCATTTGGTTCTGAACTGGAGAGCCCAAGTAAAGATCTTACCCTCTGGGACCGTACATCCAATATTGTGTCTGTGTAACCAACTTCCTGAAGATACCTAAGTAGGTTGGGGGAATGAAAGGACAAAATTAATGAGAAACAATAGAAATTTATGTACCCAGGCTTCTATTTTTAAAAGACAAGATAGTTAAATCAATTTTCTTCCCATGTCATGTATTAAAAGAATTTCTATATCAAAATCCACTTGCCCATGGATTGCTCCTGATATCATTTACAAGAGTGTCAACTGTAAGGCAGCCACAGCTTTACACCCACTGCTTTAAAAAAACTGAGACTAGCAAATCATGCATGGCCACCTAATATTTGACCACTCTGACAATGCAAATTCACACAGCAAAGTGAGGTGTTTTAATGCTTTAGAAGAAAAACTTGAGTATACAAACAGATACTCAATTATATTACTTACTGTCTTAATAACTGTCTGCCTTGCTTCCAGGTCAGTTGACTATTTTGAGGTACTGTAGGAACCTCCGTCTCTTTGGTTTCTTCTGAAAAGATATAAACCAATGTCACTTAATAATTTTCTTCCTCCTTGTACAATACAGGTAAACTAAAACTATGTTTTAACCTTTTGAGACAATACAGACACAACAGATTTTATCAGCTTAGTTATCTATTTGCCAGACCCAATGCTGCACCCAACTAGGGTCCTTTAGAAAATCCACATTCCACAGCCACAGGGTAGCTAAAAATCAATTTATTTTTTTTTAAATTAAAAAGTTAGATTTTTGTTAATTCAAATCAGATTTTATTTAATTGTACTTTTTTGGTTAAGGGGGTGTGCGTGCGTGTGTGTGATTTTTTTATATAAAGATAACTTAAATTAAAACTATATTAGAGCTCAAAGACATCATTATGGAATGGGGACTACAACTTCTAATTATATACTATCTGAGACAATATATTCATATAACTTTTTTAGAGAAGTTTTATATAAATAGGTCACAACAGACCATGGACTATATTAGGGGTCCGATCTTATGGGGTACCTAAAGGCTCCTCTATAGATTAGTAAATATTAAAGAAACCACTCTACCCAGTGGTACTCAGTGCTCAGTCTAGATCCCATTAAGCATCTCTGTGATACTTAGTTTCACTTCTCAAACTGTTGCTTGTGCCTCCAGAGATAACATCCTTGTTAACAGTGGTATATGGAGATAAGAGATTAACAGACCTAATTACCTACCCATCAGTCCTATTGTCCCTCTGCAAGTTTGCGTACAGTCAAGCCCTTACCACTCTCTAAAAGTGCAAAATTTCAAGAAAGTAAATGAACAGAGGATTGTTGGAGGTAGAGTAGATCTGGGCAAGGAGGAGGAGTCTGCAGATAAACGCAAGGAGGAAGGGGCAGTAGAAACAGAATATAAACATTTTGAGCAGAATATTCCAGAAGTCTTAAGGGATACATTTCTTAGTATAGTCTCTCCACTGATTTGAGATCTAGTGAGTGAATGGTATGAGAAAAGGGAAAACCTATCATGGCAGCAGGCTTGCAAGGCTGTAAAAGAGATCCTGTCTAGGAATATTTTAATGAAGGTTGTGTCAAACAACAAGAATGCACTTTTTGTAGAAAACTGATCAAATCGAGGCTTCCTTATCAGTGATTTAAATCTTATCTAAATCTATTTGATTTAAATCAAATCCACCCTGCACAGTCATGATTATAAAATCAAAATTAGTCAATTAAAGTTCTGACTTTGATTATAACATTATTAAAAACAACATATTGTTACACAGAGTAAGGACTATACTAAAACACTATTTACTGGTTAAAGCAGGGGTGGGCAATTATTTCAGTTGGAGATTAATGAGTTAATGAGATTCTGTGAGCTGTCAAGGGCTGCACAAAAAATCTTTCAGAAGATATAATTTTAACGAATTATAAAAACAAATCATATATTAAAATCAAAGCATCTATAACATACTAATTTTATTTCAAAAATATTTTTGCCCTGATCTATGTTTGAGTAGTGTATATAGAAGTAACTGCATAACATCTCAAAATAAAGTCTTATTCTTGTCTATTGTATGTGGGAGGGTTGGTGGCGTGGGGTTGTACGCAGAAGAGAGGATGTGGGGGAGGGGGGGTAGGTGTGTGTGTGTGTGCATGTGGGTTAAAAAGCCTTTGTTATAACCTTAGCCTGCATCATAAATTTTCTAAAGTTAAGCTGATGAACTGGCATTATTCGCAGTTTTATTTATAATGTGTTACATACATGTATTCAATTGCTCATAACTTTCCTATTTCTTTCAGAATTATCTAAATAGCTGTAGGCAGATCACTTATGAGAATGATTCATTCTAATTCTCTTTTCAAGTGGCACGTTTAATATCAGTTTACTATAACAAAATGAGTTGGTAGAAGTCTGAGTTAAAAAAAACCCTACAATGCACCTTTCAAAGAAAAAAAGGAAATATCCTATTTTACATTATTAAATAAGAAATGACAATAGCAAATATCACAATGTAGAAATTCCTATATTTTTATTTCAGTTACAGTTTTCTAGTTTTTTTCTAAACCAGTGTATACAACAGTGAAATGTTACAATAAATGAACAAAATCCTTCAACAAAAAGGTCTTAGAAGAAGAAAGACCAAAACTTGGTAAAGACCAAAACTTGCAGAACTGACTTCACCTGTCAACTATCAAAACCTATTACATTTCCTAATCTTTCTGAAAGAAGCAGGGAACTGAAGTTTTTTCTATTTAAAGATCAAATATGCTAACTGCCAAATACTAGGGTTATATACCTTGCTAGAACAAAAATACAAAAATAAAACTATTTTCAAAACTTAATTTTCTTCCTATTAATTATAAATACATTATAATGGCTAGGAGTTGCCTAAGAATCAAATCTCAGAGTAAGCAGAAAAGCTGCTTGCAGACATTAAAAAAATGCATCTCTCACCCAAAAACAGCACTTTACTTTAAACTTTGCGTGCTCCCATGCCAATCCCAGCATATGCCCAGAAAAAAGGCAGCATGTTAGTTGGACCCAGCTCGCTCAACATCTGTATAGATCAGGTGCTTTACTGGGGGGCTTTTTTAGCGTTTTTATCTAATAGCTGATTGAATCAGTCAAAGTAACGTGCCGCTGCTTCCCATAAAGCTTGTTTTTGTTTTTGTCTGCAAGCAGCCAAAAAAGAATTAAACTGAAAGAAACAATTTCCAAGAGTTACCTGATTCAAAAGTTGGCATTTTCAAGTCACCTTGGTTCAGTTCTGTGCCATATTTTAATTTATGATATTTTGCCCTAAAAAAAGGACGACACAATATATTTAACAAGTCAACATAAAGGGGAAAAAAACCAAATTCAAACATCTTACAATTACAGATAAAATTTATATAAAAGATATATTGCAATGTTTTCACTTGGGTAACACTGGTACAGTAAATATGAAATTTAAGACAATATCGATGTTAACTATAAAATTACATGTTAGCTTCAAAATATATTGGTGTTTGTATCTCACAATCACATTCTTATATTGTATATATTATATTCTTATAATCAAAGAAACTGTTGCAGACAGCTTATATGCTATCCATGAAGCAATGTCAGCTAATAAAAAGCTTTTCAACACCATTATTTATGGATTATTTACGCTTGCAGCTGCAACTAGCTAAGTAATTTACTCTGAATAAGCCTCACATTTGCATTCTGTGCTAATTACCAGGAGAGAAGCAGGGGGAGGGGGGGGAAGAGAAGACTGTTGCAAAACAAGACATAACACCTTAAAGTGCCACAGATAAGGCAGGAGAACCATGGCAGCCACTGGTCTGCTTTATATATAATCTAGCAAATTAGTGCACACCCAAATAGTTTCCATATTTACACAAACAGAAGACACCCCTGATAATAAGACAACTCCCCAATAATTAGATTCTATTTATGGAAAATGTATAAAGTTGTTGCAATTGTCTAGGTATAGAATTTAATTATTGTATGTCTGTCTTGAATTTGTTCCCCTCCCACTGCTATAGCAGAGAAAATAAATCTGGGGAGTCAGAAAGCCCCTTGCCCTCTGCCTACCTCCAATTTTTCCCCCCTGCAGCCTTTTCCCCCACTCCTTGCTGTCAGATCCTCCCCCTACCCCCACCCCAGCACATGGAAGTGAAGGAAATTTTGAAAACGCTGATCTTGAAATTAAAGCATAGCTCTAGTAAATTTGCATGCAGTATCCATATACTTACATCCAGAATTGATACATTTTACCTTTTTTCCAACTGCTGCAAGCTTTAACACAGGCACTCCACAAACACATTTTTAAGCAGCACTTTGGCACCTACTTCTATATAGTACAAACCATGCATGATATTAGTTCAAAGCCAGAAAGGCTCATGATTTTCCATACAGTTCACTGGGCTGAGCCCCAGCATAGTCAACAGTGTCTCAAACCATGTTGACCCT
This sequence comes from Alligator sinensis, assembly GCF_000455745.1. Classification (NCBI taxonomy): domain Eukaryota; kingdom Metazoa; phylum Chordata; order Crocodylia; family Alligatoridae; genus Alligator; species Alligator sinensis. The sequence continues at coordinate 2,244,889 of NW_005842026.1, read as the reverse complement.
ACAGCTAAGCAGGGGGCAGGGGTTCTCCAGATACCTGCCAAAAAAGGATCCATGTGCTAATTAGCCCCCCCATCCATGACTAGAACCGTGTGTTCTTGTCACAAATCCTAGGAACTTCCAAACATTTACATGCAGATGAGGTGCAGGGCAAGCTGGTCTGGTTCCACCTCATGGAGGTCAGGGCTGCGCTAATCATATGTGCCAGGCTGAGAGAGAGGGTGAAAGAGGGGTTCTGGGTGAACTCTTTGGGGCCCCGTTTGGTGATGTTTGCCAGACATTTAGGGCTGATGAAGAAACAGGAATCACTGGAAATGGGAATGAAAGGCACAGCTCAGCTGTGTGAGTGAAGAGGAAATCAAAATGTATGGGCGACAGATGCCTTCTGATCCGGGGGGGGGAGAAGACAACATCAGCAGCTGATTACTGACCGGGGGAGGGTCCCCAAGCGCATGGGCAACTGATGCCTCCCAAGCTTGGGAGGGCACCAGCAGGGTACAACCGGGAGTGGGGTGCAGGGCAGGGTGTCCTTACACTTTTGCATGCGGTACAGCGGCACAAGTCTTGGGACTTCCACCGCCAACATCCCACCAGCAGAGCCAATTTCAGGGGGGGTACAAGTGCTCTCCATGACCCCCTACTAGCCAGACCGCTTGCTCTCAGGGGGGGCACCAGCACTCTCAGGGGGTACATGTGCTTGCCCCCCCCCGGTGTCCACCCCTACATGTCATCTATGTTGAAATGTATGCAATGCAGTGGCTCTCCGTGACCACAAAAAAAGTAGCTGCTGAGGTGGACTACACTCAATGGGCACTATGATCCATCTTATTCAAATGGGCTGCACTAACTTATCCTTGTAGTAGGCTCCCATCAGCATATCAAACATAGCATTTTTGGCATCAAGGGGAGAAAGTTAGGGCTAGCTAGGTATTGTGGTACTTCGAGGCCCAGTGCCAGTTCCCTGTTGAGGGAATACCAACCTGGTATTTTTTAAGAGCCAAAAAAAAGAAGTTCCCACCATCCGTGTGTTTGCCCAATATTGGCCATGTGTTTTATAGACGCACTCAGTGTTCGTTGCTTTTATTCAACTTCATAATTGGTTTCCACTACTAAACACATGCTGCTTTTGGCTCAAGTTTAATAATAGACAAAGTATTTCATGAGGTTTACTTGTATGCAAATACAAGTTAAAGGGCTTTTCCCCCCACGCTGACTAGGGGAAAACAGCCTTGTCCTGTATTCAAGTAAACATGGTATATTTGTTTTTGCTCTGATCTTAAAGTGAACAATATAGCAATAGTCCCTTGGCATATTAGTAAGACTTGTAGTTTCTCTTTAACTAAAAAAAAAACGTGTCATGCTGTGCCCCACATTCTGCACCCCCATTTCCAAAATCCTGGATCTGCTCATGATTATCTACCTCAAGGGTGTCCAAAGTTTTTGAATGTGGGGCCGGATCGTGAACTTTTTATCACCCAGTGGGCCAGCGAGCTATATTCAAAGACCTCACAGGAAGCAGTATCACATCACCCCTCCTGAAACAAAAGTAGAGTGTTTACTTTCGTTTCCGGTCACAGCACCTGGGGCCTCAGAAAACGGCTTTGAGGGCCGCATGGCAGCCCGTATGTTGGACAAGCCTGATCTACCTCATTTGACTTCACCTCAGACCCTTGCCCACCCCTCCTTTCTTTAACAGGATCTCAACAACTCTCTTTAAGAGGATCTCAACAACCCTTTCCCTCATGCTCCCCTGCTACCATGTGTGTTAGGGTATTTTTAAGCTTTCCTCAGAGGAACTGGGTATTGGCTGCAGCCAAGGCTGGAAATCTTTACTGGGATGTGCCAATGCTCCCAGCTGGGACAAGCTGGAGGGTTCCTGGTTAGAAGGTCTTGCTGCTCTACTCAAGGTCAGGCTGATCATCATATCTGGGGTCAGGAAAGAATTTTACTGCATGGTTAGACTGATATGGACTGTGGCGATTTTTGCCTTCCTCTGTAGCTGGGGACGTGGCCTCTTTCTGAGATGGAGTATATATTAACCACCTTTACTGTAGCAAGACAATAGCCACCAGTCTCCCCGTTTTACTTGAGGCAGATTAGGCTGTTATATTTTCTGTTGGGTCAGGATTGACTGTGTAGTTTTGCTAAGAGTTTAGACAATGGATCTGTATAGGATGGTTTGGACAGGAATGATCCTGCCTTAAGGCAGGGGGTTGGAATAAATAACCTATGGAGGTCCTTTCCAGCTTATGATTCTATGAACTTCTTTAAAACAGAAAAAGAAACAAGATCTGACATGACCATCTCCCTTCCCTCCTCTCATTCGCTCTTTTGCCTGATATCACTGACAAGACATTTTATATCTGTTCTCCTTCTCTAACTTTCTATCCTCTAACTTTTCAATCCCAACACATAGGAGAAACAAAGTATTCTACTAATCTCATTCTCTTGAAAAGCTAAGCCATTTTGGTTGAAACTTGACCAACCCCCCCCGCAAAAAAAAAAACCAAAACCAAACCAAGGTAAAGCAGGTACCTGGCATCGAAAATGTCAACAGTTAAAGTTTGACAAAATGATCAGCAATGGAAAAACACAATCATATGTTTAATAATAATGTAACGGAAACTGTCTGACAGTTAAGAGATGACCTGTACATCAGGAGATGAAAAAGCCAAAGTGGCAGAAACCGCACATCACAGACCAAATCAAGAATCCAGCCACCCACCCCACACAGAAACACATGTCCAAGCTGCAGTAGAGTCTATCAATCCCAGATAGGCCTCATCAGCCATCTTCCAATGCACAGATACAGCAATCATGGAAGAATAATCCTCAACTGTAAGGAATTGCCACAGAAGAAGAAGATATTTAACTACTGTACAACACAGAATTCTGGGCACAACTTAAGCCTTAAGAGATATTTCCCTTTTTAAAACGTATTTGTGTTCAACTGCGTTGATTTTTAATCATATGGAACCCTGGCTATTTTTAAAATTGCTAATCTGTATTTCTCAGTGTACCATTTTAATTGTTTTTGTACTGCATTCTCTAAGGTAAGAAATTAAACCTCAGACTTCTAGCACCTCTTGTGTGTCTAAGCTCTGGACTTCTTCAAATAAAATACATTGATACAAATTATTCTTATTCTTAGCTTGTAAATTAGTTCACACTTTATAAATAGTATTTGACCTGGTGAGTTTTGATTGAAATACTATTTTACAGAATGCTTTCTGAAAGTGTGCCAAGTATTCTGGCCATATTCATGAATGAAATAAGCAGTACATTCAATAACTTAGAAAGCCAATGCAAATTCTGTAACAAGGGGAAACAAATGTTTTTAAAGAAAGATTTTGAGGTACAGTTTCAAAATAACTAAGACTTTTGCTCAAAAATAGGACCGCATCATATTTGAGAGGAAGTTTGTCAAAGAAAATAATTATAATTTAATCAAACACTAGCAGATTTTATTATTGTTTTTTGTGCTATTTCAGTTTGTTTTTATACGCAATTTTCAACATTCAATGAATACATCAACCCTATCTTATCAAATGACAAGAAAACAAAAATGATACACTAGTTTAGAAAACAACTGTCTAATGCCTTATCTGCTCAATGGAACAATGCGGCCAGCAGCGTGTCATGAGTAAAGGAAACATAACATGGAGAGAGAGAAAGAAAGGAGACCTTAAAAAAAGGAAATGAACAAACAATCAGCTAGTATAATTGATACAAATATACTGGGCAAGTAGAATGGGACAATTTCCTCTATGAGGGAGGCCTTAATTTTTAATTTGCAAAAACTACTGAAAGTGTGAAAAATATGACCAGACTGCCCCCTATATCTGTGTCTGTATTTTAGACAGGATCTTTCAAGCTGTATCATTCCGAAAGAGCATAAAGGGGGGAAAGGAGCCTAACCTTTTACCTTCTGAAATCTATTTACCCAAGAACTAACTCCTTAGAACCATATAGCAGCACTTTTTTAAATTTATGGTGAAGATTATAAATCAGAGAGAGAGATTTTCTGAATTGGATAATGCTTTGCCTTTACACTGATGGCCAGAAACGCATATAGAAGAGACCCCTCCAAGATAAATTGTGCAGTATTTTCTCAAGGCTAAAAAAAATTTCAAAATGAATTGTTTTACTTTGATTGATATTGCTTATAAATTGGGTAATTTAAATTTACATTGTCAGGCCTTGGGTGCAAAATGTTTGTCCTTGACAGTAGATCCTTCCTGAGGCAAAAGGGGAACCATACGGTATAAATGTATACAATACCTGAAGTCTTACTATTTTGAGATGAAAGTTGGTTCCCTAAATTTCATAGATGCTCTACAAGACCATGCTAGAAGGAAGGGCAAATTAAGCATTTACATGGTATGTCAACTTGTCTGACTGAATTCTAGTGTAAGCCAAAGATTGTTTGATAAGGGTTGACTCAAAAGTTGTTAAAAGGCACAGGAAAAGGGATTTATCACTTCTAATCAAAAGGCTCCTTGCCACATTCTTGTTGAATATGCATGCCTGGGCTGTTCTCTCTCTCAGCCCTCCACAGCAATGGCTCTCAACCATATTACCCTCAAAGGCACCCCTCAGTAGACTCGAGGCACCTCTGAGAAAATGCCAGGTCTTACTTTTCAATCATTATTTTGACTATGGAAAAATAATAAAGCAATGCTTCTATTGCAAAGAACTCAGGAAGACCAAAACAGGACAATGTTTTTACTACTATGGATTCCTGTTTGAAATTTCTGGGTTTATCTTGTGAATTATGTTTGCACACCCAACTGTGCTAACATTGAATGGTGCCCACTGGCACCCTTGAAAGGCTCTAAAGGCACCCTAGAGTGCAGTGGGCCTATGGTTGAGAATCGCTGCTCTATGTGATTTAAGAACAGCAATAAAGTGAGGGCCTTGATTAGCCCTGTGCTATAAGCAGGGGCCAGTAAGCTCAGCAGTTGTGACAGCCAGCTTGCACTATAAGCCACGATCTGTTAGCTAGAATGTGTCTGTATCCTTATCTGCCAACTTCTTATAGTTTCTAGTGATGTGCTCTTCCTAGAGATGCCTGGTCAGCCAAGCTGAACTGAAAGCTTTACAGGATAAGAAAGCTCCTTATATTACTTCAGAATAAGAAAAAGCTCTTGCTGCAAAGCCTCTAAGACCAATAGTCAACTGATACTTAACATAAGCTAACTATTAAGAACAAAAAGGATCTACTTTTGGTTGTTTTCTTCTTATGCTGCTCTGGTCTAGTAGGTCTGGTAAAGCAATCCTATAAAACTACTAAAGGAAACTGAAAGTGGTTGGCTGGAAGGTCTTCTGGTCCCTCCTTGTTTTACAGATCTGTTTCCTGCAAGCCAAGGGACCACAGAAAACTAAGATTCTGAAGTGGAATGAAATTTTCAATAGCACTGAAGCAACTTAAGCTTCACCAGAAGAAACTTGCTGGAAGATTCAGAACAGTTCACAGGGTCTGCAGAACGGTGGCTGTTGCAAAGGAAAAACAGAACAGGCAGAGCAGAAAAGGAAAAAGGCAAAACAGTCCCTTTGACCAGAAAGGACTTTGGTGAGTTCATCTCAGAAATCAGAGCTTTAAAATACTCTATAGAGGCACAGATTGATAAAAATCAAAGCAGAGATCAAAGAAATTTAGGGCAGGGTCACAACCCTGACTGTAAAAGAGAGAAACCTGCAACTAGCAGTAAATCTTCAAAACAAAACTAAGATGAGTCAAAAAAGAAAAAAAAAGCAGCTTGCAAAGAAAACTGAGATTACAGGAAACAGAGAGAATAATATGTGAAAAACAGATGTCCAGCAGAAGACTCATATTCCTACTGATGAAAACAAAGAATCTAGTCCTTGTCACACAGCTCTACATTACCCCAATTGAAACTAACCAAGAGACAGGTTGCATTTTGAACAAAAGCAGCAAATTCTGAAGAAGGTTGGAGAAACTTCCCAGTTCTATTCTCACTGGTTACAGGCAACATTAAGGAGAAAGATATATTTGAGTAAAATTACAATACCTCTCAGAGAAGCAAATAAGACACAGATGGGGTTTTCCTTCTAAATGCATCTCTACACATCAAGAGCAGCAATATATTAAGAAGGACAGAAAGGAGGTCTTAACATCTTTGAGAAACTAAACTTAATGGACAGCACACCGGAACTGCAGCCTAAGACTCGACATCCATTGAAAAGCAAACTCTTAACCCCAGAAAAAGAAGATACCAAAGTACAAGGACAAGGAGATAGGGAGAAGTCACAAAACTAGGAGTATTCAAAAGAATTTAAGCAGGACTGAATAATATGAGGGAGATGAAAAAGTAGAAGGGGGAATATCACAAGGGAAAATAAAAAAGATAAAACAGCAATGTTGGGGACCAAAATAATTAAGAAAACAGGGAAGTACAGACATATTCTAAGACAAAAAGGAAAGGGTAAGGAGGGTGGATGAAGGGTACAAATATAGTACAATATAGGACATGAAATATGGCTCTGCACAATTTCCTTCAGGAAACAGTATCTGACAAACTATGCAGAGCAATGACTCCATAGGGTGCGAGTCAGGAACCTCCCATAAAGGATTTCACTGCTTACATATGGAGGGATTATTGTATTGACTTGAATACAAAACAAGGTTTCTTCTCATAACTGGCATGGGGAAAAACTTCTTTTCTTATAACTGCATACAAGGAAATCTCACTAAATACACTATCATTAAACTGTTGCCAAAAGCAGCATATGCTCAGCAATAGAAACCAATCATTAAGCTGATTAAATGCAGCCAACACTAAGCATGACTATATATTGCCCACATTGGGCAAACATGCTGCTAGAAACCTACCACAAAGATAGGTTAGAGCAGACCATTTGAATAGGACAGGGATGGCCAGAGTTACTCACAGGGGGAGCCACATCTAATCCTCCACTTAAATTCAAGCGCTAGAGAGTGGGGGGAGGGGCGGTGCTGAGCACAAGCAACCCAGAGTGGACATGATACCCACCCCCAAAGCATCGAGCTGCTCCAGCTTTCCCCTTGGGGAGTGCGCCCTGGGATAAGCAGCACAGCTGCAGCCCCTGCCCCAGCACCAGCAGTCCTGGGAGAAATGGGCAGGTGTGACAGAGCACCTTTTGGGTGCCTGTCACTTCAAGGGCTGGAGCAGGCAGCAGGCAGGAGCTTGATGAGGGCAGCTATTTTAGAGCCCAGCTCTCAGGGCATAAGGGGCAGAGTGTTGGCCCAAAGGGGGAAAAGACTGATCAGTTTCCCAGTGAGGGGCTAGGGGTGAAGTCAGCCCACAGTCTGGCTAACTGCCGAGACCACGCAGATGAGGACTATGGGAGACCCAAAAGTCTGTGCCAGCAAGGAGTACAAAGATAAGTTTGATGGCCTATGTGGTCGCTCGAAGGCGGGGGGTAGTATCTGGAGTGTACATGTGTACATACACACAGAGCAGTGCTGAGCTGGGGGGCCATTTGGCTTAAAATGTTGTTGACTCTGCTAGGACCCAGCCCAAGGAACTGTATGGAAAATTACGAATCTTTTGGCTTTGGACTAATATCATGCATGGTTTGTACTATACAAGTAAGTGCCAAAGCACTGCTTAAAAGCGTGCTTACGGAGTACCTGTGCTAAAACTTGCAGCAATTTCAAAGCTAAAATGCACCCATTCTGGTTGAACTAAGTGTACAGGCAGTATATGCAAATTGCTACAGACATGTCTAATTTCAAGGTTATTGTTTTCAAATTTGTTCCTCACTTCTAGGTGCTCAGGAAAAGAGCAGGGTATGACAGTAAGAAGAGGGGGAAGGGACTGCCAAGGAAAAAAGGTGCGAGGAAGCAGAGAGCAAACGGAGCTACTTGACCCCCAGATCTATTTTCTCCTCGGATTAATGATGGTGGGGGAGAGCTAAAAGGGTATAAAAATAATGATGATCTGAGAATCCACATGGGAGGGAAACTGGACTGGATAAATAATGGAGGGAGCAGGGGTTTAGTAAATAAAATTACTTTTAGGGCAAAAACATATAAAAGAATAGACAGGGACCAAACAGAAGTGCAAATATATTAAAGACAACCAAACATTTTAGATATACTTTTTCTTATACTATAAAAAAAGTGAAGACAATTCCAGATTAAATATATTCGTCACCAGCCAATAAACCAGTGTCTCTAACCCAGATTATTTAAAAAGTAAAATACGTTAAGTATTATATTGATACTACAGAAGATAAATTACAGAATTGCTGTACATTATTTCCTTTGTAAATATGTAATGACCTCCATCTCATGCGCAATTCCTGTGTATTACTCCAGTATTGGAGTTTTGTTTCTGTATTTGCCTGATTTTTTTTTTTTTTAAAGATACTGATATACCAATGATCATCCTCTATATTTTGTCAACATACAGTGATGATTTCATCCAATTCAAATAAAAATAGAAAGTAATTTCTATTTAAATCGCTCTCTCTCTCGAAACGTTATTATTGGTTTAACAGGTGAGAAACAAGTACAATATATCTAACAAAGTTTAACTTTTTAGTATCTCTCATTTAGGAACAGCACACTACAGCTTTAACAATAACTTGTACAGAATGCTGTTCTTTGAAATGGAAAATGCACATTTGACACTGTGAAACAAATAGAGAATTGGACTAGCAATTATAAACAATGATGTTTATCAACTGATAAAGCCTAATACAGCATTGGACAGGCACAGTAAAGTTTTTACTGTTTCTATGGGAATTTGTTAGAAGCTAGATTCCATTACTCTGCAATTTTTTTGTTATACAATTATTCCTTTGCTTTATGAAACTGGAACATAATAGATTATATCATTCTTTGTCTGTAGGACAGTTTCAGAATTGTTATATAGCAGTTATGGTGACATCAGGAGAAGCACAAAACTTTACTTTTGTGCATCAGGAAAAGTCCGTTTAAGAAAACACCTGGTAAAATAGGCTTCAGACTTAGGAACATGTTTCAGAACGATATTTCAGGACCTCAAACTAAACTAAAAATTATTAGTTTAGGCCAAACCGTTGCCAAAACACAAGGAGTTCCTCTATTTAAAGTGATCCTCTGAAATATTACTAACATCCACATGCTGCAACAAGCATGTATATGAAAAGAAGTTACCTCTAAAAAGCTAAAAAAATCTGCATAAATACATACCTTTCTTGTTTTAATGCATATTCTAACATTTTTATTCTTCTTACTAAATCTTTCTTCAAATTTTCCTGACCCTTTCTTTCTCCTTGTAAAAATGCTATCCGAGCCTGAAAAGACAAACAAGAGAGTGGATTTGTTTTCTTCCATTTACCACAAAACAGATAAACAGCCTAGTTCATTAATTTGTTTTGCATTGCAATATTTAGTTTAAACCTCTAATAGAAAACTTCAGAAACAAAAATATTTACATTAGATAAATTACACACACTTTCATTTCATAACAAGTGCAGCAATATAGCTAGAGACTCGATCTGACAGTTAATTCAGATAGATATTCATAATCTAACAAAGCCATAGTGAAAAGGATCATACAAGACTTGCAAGTTGCTTGAATGATAGAGAGGTCTAGTCTTTCACTCAATCTGCTAATTTAAGTGAAATCTTAAGGAGGATTTGAACACCAAATACCAATAGCATTTGAGGAACTGGGCTGTTGCCTACACAAGCTCATGCCTCAGAACTAGTCCTTAAGTGCCACCCTGCCCTACACTTCAAAAGGAACACAGCTAACCACCTCAACTCAAAATACTTAACCTTTTGATTGGCTAACATGAAACAAGAATACATATTTTTTGTACTGAAGACCAGACTAAACAGACTCAAATCAGAACCCTACTGATGTGTAAAGCTTTAAAACAGTTACAGGGTTTCATCTTGGAGCTAGTTAATCTGCAAAAATAATACACTTTTTTTGTATAGAAGACAAAGCCAAACAGTTTAATTTCAGAACCCTACTTATGCAAAAGCTGAGAACACTGATGCGATTTCAGCTGAAAGAACGACAATAAAAAACGCAAGATCTAAACAAGATTATAACAGATATCAAAAACAACCCATTAAATATGGGGATTAATTTCATTCAAAAAAATCATTATTCTTTGGGATTAGAATCCACTATATTCTCGATCAGATCCCTGAATTTTTGGATCATCCCTTTTTCAGATTAAATCAAAATATCCTCAGGACTGGCACACCAATAAAGTCCTATCTTAGCCTGTTTGCTTGTCTTCATTAGAAAAAAAGGTGTATTCTTACCTCATATGAACTAATCAGGGGGTTAATTAAAGCATGTTAAAAAGAGTGAAGGCAAGACGGTTACTAATTTTCATGAAGTTAACAAGTCAAATAAGAAGCTTTGAGTAGCTAAGTTTCAATGAACAACTATTGATACTTCTGAGAAAGAGTAAAACTTCACACCAAAATGGGACATAGAATAGAGAAGGGAAAATAAATGTGCAAATCTATATTGACTACTGCAGGGCTTGGGTATTTCAAGAGATTTGGAAGTAGCAGAGAGTCTGGAATGGGGTATTTCAGAAAACATACTACCAAAGAAGAAAAACTACAATTTGACTGCAAAATGTTACTGTTAAATAACTATTTGCCCATCCCAACACAAAAGTTACTGCTTACCAGAGGAGAACTAGGGATGTATATATCTTTTAAAAAATTATTCATTGAACCTCCTCCAATTAGACTGGTTAAACAGTTAGCTGGAAGTCATTACCTAGGCTAATGAAAAGGCCTGGAGATGTCTATGGCAGGTGCTTATCAGGCAAGGCTAGGCTGGGACACCGTGTAGCATGTTTTTTGCTTCACGGGTTATTTTAATATGCTATTGTCTTTGGAAAGTTATTTCTTCTGTTTTGTTGTCCTGTTTGATTGTTTCATAATTTAATTTTGCTCTCTTCTATAAGATGCCCTGAGCCTCTTTCAGGAAGGGTGGCGCGTGAATCAAACTAACTAACTAACTAACTAACTAACAAATACCCAATTTTTGATAATTGACTAACCTAAATTTAGGTTAAGACAAAAAAGTCTCTCTCAAGGCTAAATATACAGTTTCCTTAGTATGAATGTATGCAGCTTTCCTGAATAAGTAGTATTTAGCTAACCCCCACCCTATTTTACCACTGCTCAATGCTTATAGAACCATTTTTACAGGTGATCCATTACAAGCACATAACCACATACCCCACCAGTTATTTGGAGGTTGCTATATGCACTGTCACTTTGGCCATTTCACTGTCAACATTAAAAAGCAAAGTAGAACTTCAAGACAGAAGACCTTATTTGGCCATCTGAAAGCACTACAGGTTGTTTAAATATATTCATGTTACTGGCCTTCTTAGCTTCTGTTTGCCTTTGCTGCCTAACTGGTCTCCCACATGCTACCTAGACTAACCCTGATAGGTCTTAGTTGTTAGCTGGCATAATCAGGTTCCATCACCTCTTCAAAAGAGAGGTACCAGGAAGCACAGGCCTTTCTGGAAGAAGTCAAATTACTTCTGGACACTTACCTATCTGTTGTCATTTAGAAACAAACATAACCCATATCATCTCCTTCTGTGGAAACTTTTCTGGAGTACAAATCAGGATGTTTATCCAGATTTACTAGATACTCTGGATAGTAAACCTTTCACCCAACCATAAGCTTTACACCTCCAACTGCAAAGATGATGAGAACAACTCTGGAAAAGGCACAAGACTCATGCAAACAACTGTAACAGCACACTGCTAACTGATACTCTGGGTTTGCTAAAAAGAATCTCTGTAAACAGATTACGTCACTTTGAGAAAGGTAATGACCACATTTTTCTGATGGTAGGCCTGATGAGAGGAGACTGACCAACAATACAGTTCTTTTAAATAGTAAAATATTAAGAATCAAAAACTGAAAACAAAATCATGTGGCTTCATTATAAATACATTTGAATAACCAATCTTACATTTTACTTCCTTTAATCTTAAAACAAGCAGGCAAGGAGATTTTTTTTTCCCCAGGAAAGACTGGAGTTTTCTACTGATTTAGGCAGAAATTAAAAATGATATTTTTACCAAGAGACAAATCTTTGCTCTTCATTTTGGGCTAAATTATAGATTAAAACCTTCCCAGGATCCAAAAAAAGGCTGAGTAGAGAGATCCCCTGTGATAACTATTCAAGAGTAGTATAGTCATGGAATTAACAGTAGCTCTTGACCTATCATCAAGGCTTGTTAGTATCTTTACACATACTACAAGATTATCTTTCTTGTCCTACAGATGAATGTTGAAAGAAGAAATCATTAAAACCTACTAGAATTTAAATTTTAGTAATTAAGATTGTTTTCTGCCAATGGATAAAAGCAATTCAGCTCCTGAGCAGCCAAGAAGAATTCATGCCCTATCATTTTATATAGACCCAATCTACACTTATTCTTGTCTAAATTTTTCATTCTCTCTTTCCACTTAAGGAAGATTAAAAATGTTCATTAAACAGAGTGATTTCAAAGTCACCATATTAAACTCATCATACCTTGGTGTAAATTTATTTTGAACAACTTGTGTAACAAAGCAATTATTTCCCATGCAGAAGACAAAAACCTTACATAAGTGATTTACGATGGAAAGAATATCAAAGGGAAGAATACAATACACTCAAACTATAAAACAGATAGGACAATGCACAAGAAAAAATTAAGTCAACAACTTGTACAAAGCCATTTTCATGTTTGAGAAGAGACTCAACTTTTGCCTTCCAAACAATATATAATCTATCAATCCTAAAATGGTTCATGAAGAAAACACTAGAGGTCAGCAACACAGTTTACTACATCCCAATGTAATATGCTTTTCCTAATTTTTTATTCAACTTTAACAAGATTATTATTTAACTGTATTACCTACAAATATCTGAAAAGAAAAGCAGTATGCACATTCCATCAACTGAAAATGAATATAAAGCATCAGTTTTAAATGGTTAAAAAGGTTACATGGGGGGCATATAGAATGCCTTGCAATTGGTGACTAGACAAGAAATCTGCTAACAACACGTAAAAATGTTAACTGTTAACATGCTCCAGGATTGCATACAAGAACATCTAAGCAATCAATCACACCTGCCAGCGGTCAGCTGATTGAAAGGGGCAGGGCCTGGCTCCCTTATAAACCCTAGGAGCTGAGGCCAGAGGCAGTTCACTGCCAGCAGCTAAGGAGGAAAGAGCTCTCTGCCTTGGAAGAGAGGGAAAGCCTGACTGAAGGTGCAGCATCTGACAGCTGAGGGATGGAGTATTCCCTGGTAGGCTGGGCTGTTGTTATGGCCGGGTGGCTTCCATTTATGTTATAGCTAAGTGGCTCATGTTTGTGTTGCTGTTTGTAACCGGTGGTTTGGGTGAGGCTATTAGGAGTTGGAGGAAGCCTCATAAGGGACTCACACTGGAGTGGGGACCCCAGCGCCAGTGAGGGCGCAGCCTTCGGGGTGCACAGACCCCAGCCCCAGAAAAGGGGGCGGCATTACTGAGGAAGCCCCGGAGAGGGGCGGCATTGTGGTGAACCCCAGAGAAGGGACATTGCGGAGACGCCCCAGTGCAGGCGTGGTGAGCCCTGAGAGAGGGCGGCATTACTCAGAAGGCCCAGTGCGGGCGAGGTAAGCCCAGAAAAGAGAAGTTGAGGAGGCCCCAGAGGAGAGGGTACATAGTGAGATAGGGCCGGAGAGGGCGCTTATCAAAGGAAGGAAGGCCCAGAGAGGACAAAAAGGGGCCAGATTGTAATAAGGCTAAGACATTATGTCTATTCCATTGGCAAGGCATGGGCTGTGGCGTAGGGGAGGAAACAGAGCTGCAGATAGCACCCCCTGGCAGCGGGGTGGTACAAGGGCAGCCTCCTGCTAATTTACATCAATTAATCAATTAACAGCAAGGCATGGCAGGAGAGAAGCCGGGCTGTTGCCCCAGGAACAGGTGTGCAGGCCACATTTGGATCGGCCTAGAGCCGATACCTGTTACAATATCCTACTATCCTTTCACTTCCACTGTGACACAGTCAGAAGCATGCTACTGATTCAAAGACAGGCAAAAAACTAGTAGTAATTTCAAAACCTGTGTGCATCATCTCCAGCATTAAGCAAGTGAAACAACTCTGGATCTTTTCTGTTAAGTTATTCCTGTACCAGCTGTCTGCACTATAATGAAAGCAGCTTTCCAGGGAATCAAACAGAAATCAGAAGATCAGGTTATGTTCCATCATGACTTACGGCCTTAACAGCCCTAAGAACAGAACTGTATTCAAAGAAACATTAATAAAGGACACCAAGAAAAGCTCCACATATTTACCGAGGTTTGCCACAATGCAATTTATGCTATTTATACATAGCCATAAATGAAAAAGCAAGGGGGGGGGGAAAAACACTCCCTGAACTAGTACCAATATATAGACATAACAGCCTAAAAAAACCTCACTATGGAACATGTTCTCAAATCCAAAAACAGAAAAATGTTGTTTGCTTACACAAATGATGAGAGTCATGTTGCCCACAACATAAGGTCAAGAGATATTATAATTTGAATCACACATGGGATTAATAAAGGTAAAATGACAAATGGACCAGTTCTTGAGTCTTTTCTGGTTACTTTATGACGCAAATTTAACTGCCTTGTGTAAACGGAATCTGTGTGTAGGAGAAGCAGAGTGGCCTTCTGGGTCCCAAAAACAGATTCCAACCCAAAAGAAAGGAGAAACCGCAACCTCTTGCTTAGTCCTTAGAGACTGCCCGCTTATCAGATCCAAATCAAAGCAACCACTAATGACCAGGGATCCTAGTTTTCCGTTATTAAAAAACAGCAAGAAAATTCTTTGATAAAAAACAAACAAAAAAAAGTGTTTTTCCACAGTGAGCCCCCGCCCCATGCTGACTGGCTGAGGGGCCCTGGTGGCAGCCCCATCCCTTGCTGCTGACTGGCCAAAAGGGCTGCCCTTCAGGCAGCCACATCCCTCACTGGTTGGTGGAGTAGGGCAGGGCTGCACAACAGGAAGCCCTCTTGGCTAATCAGCAACGGAGGGAGTGGCCACTATCTTGGCTGTTTCCCTGTGTGCTGGTGGCTTCTTCCCCTCGTTGGGCTGCCGCAGCAGCTGTAAAACCACTGGCTCCCACTGGAGATCCAGCATTTTATTTTCAGTAAGTTTTATTTTTGTCCCCTGGCGATTCTAAAGATTCTCTGTAAAAACACAAATTCCATGTTTTTCCGCAGCAAAATTTTATAGGATCCCTGCGAATAACTAAGGATCAAAGGCAAGCAAAAGCTGGCTACTAATAGTGTCTCTAGTGCTGTAGCTGAGTTTCTAGCCCATTATAGCTACGGGGATATTAAAAATAAGCACAGGTCCTAAACTAAGATTTGTCCAAGATTTAAAAAAGATTAGAGAGGTTATTCAAATTGCTAAATTGTTTTTCATAAGCATGTTTCATGTGTCTTTTTACATACTTTGTATGTAAAAGAAGAAGCATGTATGTTCTACAACACGTCTTTATCCTGAAAGACAATGAAAAAGACCATAAGACCAATTGCTTAAAAGGACAACTCAATTTTGAAACTGCAAAACAGATGTCTTGATATGTCAACAGCTACCTCATAGGTCTGTATTCCTAAAGAGACTAATGTTTCTTATTCTAGGAAAAAAAATGACTTGCATCACAATAGGAGTTCTGGGACTATTAATCAGATGATCATTTGAACCGTATGGCAAAGTACAACTGGGAAGATGATACAGCCCTTTAATGCTTTTTTATGCTGTTTCATGCAAAACAGCATAAAAAGCAAAAGATCTCTTTCACTCATTAGATCAATTTAGACAGTAAATTTTAATTGGCCAAAGCAGCCTGAATAAGGGCTTCTACGTGATGAAAAGCACTAAAATCCTAGAAAAGAAAAAGAAAAAAAAATAGATCCATGTTCCCAATCCAGGGATGATTTAAAGAGCAATGGTCTACATATTAAATAGAAGAATCCCATCTTGCCTCTTCCCTGTCACAATGAGTCACCAAATGAGACATCTAGAATCAGAAAACAGGGATACACCTCAGGCCAGAGGTGCTATAAACCCTACTTATTGTGCTATAAACCCTATTTTAAAATAGGGTTTATAGCACAATATTAAAACACCCTAAAGTCCACAGGCAACCTTTAAGTATGTAATCATGAACCACAATTATGAAGGACACAACAGAACACTGAATCAGGAGACTAAACTACTAGGTAACTTGTCAATTAACACCAATCAACCAGTTAAATGACAATCCATTATTTGACTACAGTCAAATATTACCAAATATTCAGCAGGTCAAAAATGCCTTAATACAGCTGCGTCACACTCAAATTGGTTGGAGAACTACATTCCCTTTTTTTTTCAGGTGCCTATGGGCCACACCCCAGCTTTCATGCAGGAAGCTCCCCTCCGCCCCCCAAAACAGCACTATGGGCCGCAAGTTGTAGTCCCTAACCGTGCAGAGACACTATGGCACTGGCAACCCAGGAGTACTACTAACAAAGCCCCAATTCAATGGTGACTAGACATCCTGAGGTGGCAGACAGCACCCTGGTAAGAGCTGTGGTGGTGGCCATCCAAATAGTTAACTCAGGCACAAACGCCACCTTTGTGGCCAGAGCTGCAACAGGGCTTCTGACAGCAGTCAGCACTGCAGCTTTTATTAGGACACAGGCAGCCCCAACATCACTGTGGTCAGAGGCTCCTCCACCACTGGGACCAGAGTTCTGGCTCTGGCTGCAGTGGCAGGGCTTCCCACGGAGGAATCCAGATCAGGGATGTGGCACTGGTGGCACACGCACCTCCTGAGATTGGGGGTGCATCCCCGACGCTGCTGGTGGCACCTGTGGGCAGTGGATACTCGCCACCCCCACCCCACACTGCCGGCAGTGTCTGTGGGCGGTCACCAATTGCCGCTGGCTGCCACTGCCGATGGCATCTACGGGTGGTCACCGAATGCTGGTTGGTGCTCGCCACCCCCCTCCCACCGCCACTGCTGCACCTGTGGGAGCTTTCCGCTCGGACTGCCCCTGCCACCAATACTGCCACCGCTGCAGCTGCCTGTGGGAGCTCCCCGCCACCACTGCCACTGCTACCTGCGGGCAGTCACCGTGCCCCCCCATCCTCCAGGGGCATGCAGCGTTCATGGGATGTGAGCATCTCCAAAAGTACCACAAGCAGAAGTCCCTCCACTGGGGCAGGGCCAGAGGCAGCTAAGAGCTCTGGCAAGAGCTTTGTGTACCCAGCTCTCCAGGAGTCAGGTTTCAGTCTCCCCTCCTTATACTTGCACTGCAGTCTTCATTTGTCATAAAAAAATCCATAGCGAAGTCCCCAACACCACCCAACTCACACCCAGGTGTCTCCTGCTCTGTTCCTCTTCCATAAACTCCTGCAACTTCCTATTCCTTCCTCTTAGTTGCCAATGCTATTGAGATACCAGAGAAGTTTTGTTTGGGTTTTTTTAATGCTCTTGGTTTTGGTTCTCCCCCTTGGATGTCTGCTGCCCCTGGGGGCAACTCAATTAAGCAACACAAAGAGAGCAAGAGGAACCCAAAAGGTGGCAGAATTCCCACATTTCCACCCCACCGCTCCCACACAGGAGTACACTGCACTTTCAGTAGAGACATCATACCATCTGGCCCAGTCTCCTCATGTGATCTGGGGGTCTGTAAAAAGGTCATAACCCCAATTAATGCCATTTTCCAAGCAATAGAAGTCCTGTTTGCACTGCAGTTAAGGTTCTTGATTCTGAAATCAAAAACAGCCAAGGAGTTTAAGAAGGAGCCAGTAAATGACAACAGGCATCTGCACCCAGCTGAAGAGAGAACTGCATTGAAGAACCTGTCATATGTCTTCCATGTTCTCTTGGCCATTTTTCCTTTCAGAAAACAGCTGATTAAAACAGTGGGAACATCTATATGAGATGCTTACTGTGGAGTTGCCTACTTAGATAGAGATGCTTTACCGCAGAGCTATCTACACATGTGGAGCTATTAGACCAGAGTAAACTAATCAACTCCTAGGTTACTACTGCCCAATACAAGTACTATACTATGGCAGAGTTATTTACTGTGACAACACATATTTAGACACTGACCAGGGCTGGCTGGGGCATGAGGGTGCTACACTGCAGGGCTGCCTGACAGCTAGCCCCACACTATAGCAACCCTTGTGCCCCATCCACCCTCTCCGCAGCACTTTAAGCTGGGCAGGAGCAGCCTTGGGGTGGCAGGCTGACTCCTCAGGCTCCCTGCCAACCAGGGCTGCATTCACCTGGCTCGATGTGGTATGGTCCTGGGCACATCCGTAAAACGCTGTGCCCAAGAGCAATAAACTCTGGTGCAAACTGCACCAAAGTTTATTGTGTTGCATTAATATTCACATGTAGATATTCCCAATGAGTGGTATAAAACTAGAAAACAACAAGAAACAAAGGGTGAGCGAGCAAGCAAGAGAAAGAGAAGTTTTAAGTAAGACAATTTTGCAAGCCAATCACTCTTAGACTCAATTCTCTAGTCACCAACTATGGAAATGATCCCTGGAAGTACTGGCTTCAATTTTGTCAAAACTGAAATTTTGTCCAAAGGAATTACAGATAGAACAGTCGTCTAAAATTCCATAGGTAGAGTAAGCCCTTAGGTACTATAAATTTAATGAAGAAAGAATATTTTAATATATGGTAGTACCTCTTGTTTGGGTGTTTTTTGTTTTTTTTTTACCTTAGAGCTCATATACATGAGGGAATTCAGAAGAGTTCGTATCTTTAGTTGATTTATATACCCAAGTTAAAATGCATTCATATTTTTTATACAGAGGCTCTCATTCACAAACAAAATAGCTTTCGTTCATCCTAGTATACTCCTTTTCTGGGACACATATTAACGTACAAATAGAGAGATGCTTAGCCATGTTAGTCTGAAGTCAGGCAGAAGGTAGGACAGGGCAGCACCTAATTACTAGAAGAGAACCTCTGTGCCATCAAGTTCATTCATTGCATTTAAGGGCAACTATTTGTTTTAAAAAAATTGGTTAGGTAAAATAGGCTCAGATGATCCTAGGAAATGGATCACTATCAAGAAAAACCAGTCCTTGTCAGAGACCCTGAGGGAAAATACCTTCCCCACCCTTAATCTGGCGACTTAACCTCTAAATAACATGGGCATGTGAATCACCAGCCAGGCAGCTGGCAAGTTTCTCAGCACACCCAAGCCACCCCAAGCCAACCCGTGGTGCATGATGTTATCAGGCACCACTCATAAATGCAAAAAGGAAAGTTGTTCTTTAAAGCACACCAGACTCCCGCCCTGCCAGTTCTCCTGGAAATAGAGGCATAGGGGATAAAGTCCACCTACCCCATGTGCCTCGGTTTCCAGGAGATGCAATACAGGGTTGGACTGGAAAGGGCTGTAGCATGAGCTGGCTCTCCTGCCTGCTGGCAGAACCCAGAGGTTCATTCAAATCTAAGGCACACCTACCTAAGGCTAAGGCACACATGTTGCTGCAATGGCTACAGAAACTGGAGGAGGGAACAACTTTCCAGGTAAGCTGAGGCAGCACAACAGTGGTTTTCACCTGGGGGTACCATATTAAAAAAATCTGGAGAGGCTGCCTTGACTTGTAAAAGGTTGAGAACCACTGACAGATTATAATTCTCCCACTAGTCATTTTTCTTGAGTTATGGTAAGGGTTTAAGGACCTAATCATAGACTATCAGTAAGTAGACTGCTTGGCTCCCCAGGAGCATGGAGTAAGGATTTTCTGCACCATGATCCAGAAAAATTCTACTCTGAAATTGATACTGTTTACTGACTACAGTATACTCCATTTATATGCATGCCAGATAAGTGCATAATTTGATTAATGGCATAATACAATATCAATTCCAAATATAATAAATAATGATTATCTGCCTATGAGTTAAATCTCCATACCACTTCAAAGACTCTTTCAACTCCAACATCTACGTTGTTATGTAATTTTACTCAATTTTACTACATACTAACTAGCACCAAAGTGCTGTGAGAAGTCTTAAACTTCATGGGAACTAAATGGTTCAGGGCTGCAGTCTGCCATCATTTTCAAGGCTTTTAAACAGTACCCCTGAAACTGATTATCAGAAACTTGGAAAATGTTGGGACCTAATCAGTATTGGGGCTGCAGTTTCTATGGCACTAAGTACTTGCTCATATTAACTTTGGATAAGTGCATACTCTGGATGAATGCATAGCCTTTTTCAGTCCTAGGCCATCCACTTAAAACAAGTACACTGCATTTTAGCATCAACTTCCCAGTCAGATTGGGAAGGGCACAAGTGTGCTCTCCTAATTCATTAGGATTCTAATTAGCCTAAAGCAGGTAGGAGTACCACAGTCCTTTCCAATGTGGCTGTGCATGAGGTGCATAGAGCACTTCTATCTGGCCACAGAAGCAGTGCCCACACTGTGGCATCCTGGTTAAGAACCAATGATCTGTGTTCCTGAAATACTTAGAGAAAAAATTCTTCTCATTCTAAGGGACATTTCCATTATGTAAGCCATGTCACATGTGTGCACTTCACTTTTCCTTTTTGAAAGGGGGAGGTTATACCTATCTTCCCATTCACTGGAATCTATGAAAACTGCTATACAGGTGATCTTCAAGGTCGGACATCACACAGCCTTTGCTAGTCAACTTGTGTAAGTCTCATTTAAATATACATTTATTTTTGTCTATTCTCTAATGTAGAAGCCATGACACTCTAGCCCACTAACTCAGCAGTGTAAAGAAAGAAAAAACAACCCACCTCTTCTACTAAGAATTTCCATTCAGACAGTAGACAGCTCAACCAATTCCCATTGTCAGCCCAGCAAGTTTCCCTTTTCCATACACACATACAATAAAGCACAACAGGCAAATATATGACCAAACTATGCTGCACACAGAAATCTTAGGTGGCTCCTTGGCCACCTAAGGTGGCACCTTTCATCTCTACCTCTTGAATTCCCTAATTAAACCTATAATGATGGAACTAAAGTCAGATTCATTTATATTGTAGAATTAGACAGAAGACAGATCTAAGTACAAATACTTTCCACCCTCCCCAAATTATTTTGTTTACTACTACCCTGACCATGATAAACTATATCTGAAATAACAGCGTAGCCTTTTTATATAGCCTTTAAAATACCTTGCATGAGAAATGCCAAATAATGAACAAAGTAGCAACACTAGTGATTTTAAGTACTACAGCATTTGGTGTTTTTCTTGAAGTCAGGTGCTTGAATCAGGTTATAACATAAGAATCTCAGTTTTAATTTAAAATTCATGTGATTCTGGAAAAGAGCTTGCAAAAATGAACCTTCAACTCTAAGGATAGAGGGCATTTTGCTACTACAAATGGATGATAGGATAAATCTTTATAATAGAAAAATAATTCTGTATATATGGTACACAGACACAGGCATACACAAACAAAAAGGAAATGTAATGCTATGTAGGGGGTTCGACAGAGGCAAATATGAAGGAGATTCAGGTCTGAAAAAGAGAAGAAGGGAATCAGTAGATAAATTAAATAAACGTGTCCCATGCAAAGAATAATATATAATACAAGTGCATGATAATGCTTACACGCAAGGAGACCTTCACATTGCTAGGGTAAACAAGTAGAAGGGAGGCTAGATTTGCACCTTATAGACTGAAGGTCTATAAGGTGAAGGCTGAGAGGGAAGAAGGAAGAAAGAACCAGGGAGGCAGAAGAAAAAAAGACAATATTGCTGCAAGAATACGTATACAAATTATAAATAAATTCAAGTTGAAATTTAAGAGATTTCTAAACATCAGAGGACTGACGTTCTGCAATATACTCCCAACAGCAGTAGCGAAAGCAGAAAACCTAATTAGTTTTGCGAACTTTATCTGCAATCACTACTCCCAGCAACTGTGGTGTCACACAAGGAAATTTAGCAGGAAAACTTAGCAGTCTGCTTCTCTGACAGGTGATATCCAAAAAAGAGGAAGGACAAGTAAGAAGTAGACTGATAAGACTATAGGGAAGTATGAACACAGGAAGAATAAAAGGTAGTTAGGAGACAAAGTAACTAGTTTTAAGGAGGAGTGTTTCACTTTATTAAAGGGGTTATAGATGATATGGTTGCCTGCAACCACAGGAGATTTGATGAACCAGAACAACTCTTCTAATCCCATCCCTTATGTTCTTAAATGCACGTATGCCGAGTTTCCTCAAGCAATTCATTATATAATAACCATATTACGGCAGTTTGAATAGTGTAAATACTAAGTATTACTAAGTATCAACTGAGGTAGCAAATATCAGACTGTTGCCCAAATACTTGCTTTAAAAAGTTTATCATTATCCTCAGGACCTAGAATCTGTAACTTACTGTAAGCATATAACTCCGAAGTATACATTCCATAACACTGTTTGCAAGCATGCTTTAAAATAAAAATTATTTAAAAGATTTAAAAGAAAAAAAGTTGCACAGCCTCCTTTAAAACTGTAGAGATCTCTCTCTGTAATTAAATTTAAGTTTTTCCCCCCCACACAGTGCTTTTGTTACACTTTGATCATGGCAGCTACTGCAGACAATTTAACAGCAATACATGGATATAAAGTTTACAAAAGAACTTCTGTATGTGTCTCAAGTATTCACATGGATTCAGCATTTTACATACAGGAACATAATTCAATTAAAAAAACACTTGCTAGATAAGGAATGAAATATTTTAGTTGCTTAGTAACATCAGTAGTAAGTGTCACAACCAAATTAATCAGTGCCCATGTCACTAACAAGTGATGCACACAGCAGTCAATTAAGGGTTAAAGAAATCTCTGTCCAGAAGTTCCTGAAAAGAAAAAAAAAAAATCCAAGCAAGAAACTTAAATTTATGCCCACATCACAACCAAGAAACGAAACTTAGGCATGATTTATGATTGGTCAGAGTAAAAGGGGATAGCCCTGTCATAAATCCCTGCAATTGGTCAAGAAGCAAGCTCAGACCCCTCTCACGTATCAGACAGAAAACCTGACCCACTACCTTGTAACCTGATAGCAACCTGAGAGCACAAAGAACTGCTGCTTGCCAGATAATTAAAGATTCCACATAGCAGTCCATCATTGGACACCTCCGTTAGTTACCTCTGTCTATAAATAGTTTAACAACTCCCGCCTAAATCGAAGACCTCTGAACACAAGCATCAGAGTAAATTGGTGACTTGATCAATCGTCAATCTCTTCCCATCAACGTGGCTCCCGGACATACCCCCAACCCTCCTGCAGGCCCGTGCGGTCGTTTACGGTAGCTTGTTCTTCATATTCACCGTCGATTATAATCTAAGACACGCTCGAACGTAAACAATGCAAGTCTTCTGCCTGCATCGTACTTCACTATCTGGGCGACGTAAGTAAACAATCTCCTGTAACTAACACGCGTCTGTGCCTGGTTAATTTCACCCCATCCATCACTACCCGCCTGTTGAGGCGAAAGGTTTATGGCCCGGCTCCGGGAGTCAGCAAGCAGCTGACCGGCTGCTGCTCTGATTCCCGACAGTAAGTTGCACTGCTTTAGTATTTTGTACCTCACCACATAAAATCGAAGTCCAAATGATTAAAATTGCATCATATTCCTTCCTCTAGGCCAAGACTTTAACCCCTGCTCTCCCCAGACTTTTCTTTAATTTTGGGGAAGTGCTTTGGAAGAGACATTATGGGCAGGGCTCGTAACACCACCTATCATTAAGGTTGCCTAACAGTTCTAGTAAGAGCCTGATTTCAGTTACTTTTAAACATTTTAGCTAGACTTTTTATCCTACAAGCTGAGACTTTACTTTTAAGCATGTCCTGAAGGCTCAATGTCTGTGAAGAGAGTCAGCCAAAATGGCTCATTCATTTACAAGTGTCCCAGGGGCGTAGGATCAGACAAGGGGGAAGCCTCGTTTAGAGGCAAACCCCAGACCGAGATAAAAAAAGAAGAAAACATATCTGTTACAGGGGTCCAGAGGAGCGAGGAAGCGTGCGGTGGAAAACCGCCCAGGCGGTTTATCAGCCGCGCCCATCTCCAGCTGGGGCCGGGCGACGTCATGAACAGACACCACCCGGTGAAGATAAAAATCAGCCCCGAGAGCACGGGAGGAAGAACACTGAGGGCGGGAGGAGTGGCAGGGAACCGCCAGGCGGAGAGTGTCCAGCTGCTGCGATTGGCAGCAGCGGCAGCGACAGCCGGAGCGGCAAGAAATCCCCGAGCCGGGGAGGACTGGCAGGGACTGAAGGAGCCAGCAGGGAGGCCAGCAGAAGCAGTGGCAGCAGGAGCTGTAAGGGATCCCCATACCTGAGAAGACCGGCGGGGATCAAAGAAACCATCAGAGAGGCTGGCAGTGGCTACAGCGAAAGCCAGTGTGGGAACTCCCATCAAAGGCAACGGGTGCCATGGCTCCAGGGCGGAGGCGGGTCCTGGAGGGAAGGAGAGGGACCTTGGCTGGGGTGAAGGCATGGACCCTGACCCAGAAGATGTGCTAGCCTAGGGGCGTTAGAGGCATTAGGGGCTTGGGGAGTACAGGACTCTCCTCTTCTTTTTGTTCTCCTTTTGTTGCGCTTCTCTGGTAGTCATGTTGTTTGTTTCATTTTTTTTGGTTTCACGTCAGGTCATTTTGGGGTAAGGGGTTTTATGGTGGTGAAGGTATTGGTTGTGTTTCCCTTTTTGGGCTGATCTATTTTTAGTTCCCTGTCGAGAGCAGGTTAGCGGAGCTCTCCATACCAGGCTGGGGTAGCAGGGATTTCATCCAAGGACGGGAAAGGAACCACATGAGAACGCAGTGAGGGCCAACGACATCAGCCACAGAAGGCTTAGGGCGTCGAAGGGGACAAGCCCAAAGGCCAAGTGTCACCAGACCCTCTGGGTCCCACCAGAGCCCAGGTTGCTCATCTGCAAGAGAGGACGTGGGGACCAGGAGAAGACATCAGCAAGGGATAGCCGCAAAAGATCCTGAGGCTTGTCTCAAAGGTTGGTGTATGGCCGGGGTGTAGGGGAGGTTGGAGCCCCGTGGACATCCATCGAGATGCGTGATAACTCTGGAGGCACCCTCAAAGGGGACCCGCTCCACTGAAGGAACATCCAAAGTCATGGCAGGAGAGTTTGGGGGTCACCCTGAAGGTAACCAAGGTACCCTCTGGGGTCTGCACAAAGTTCCCTGGCGAGCAAGGTCAGCTGCTCGGGCCAAGGCGGCACGGGAGCGAACCATCAAGAGGAGACGGGGACAACAAGGATAAAAGGTAAGGTCGTATTGTTTTTCAATACCAAAAACTACAAGAGCCTTTTCTTAGTGGCAGTTTTTGAACAGATGCATTTTGGACCAAGGATGGAAAACTAGCAAAACGAGTCTCCTTGTCAAGGATGTCTTTTGATATGACAAACTACCTAAATTTGGCCTTGGAAAAAAAGTTTCACATGCCGAGTAGAGATTTGCTAGAATTTATCTGTTAAAACCTCCTCATCCACTGAGTATATTCAATTCCCTCAGCTTCTACTGCTGACTGGATTTCATATATGACAGCCCTAAAAGAGCAAGTAAGCATGCTGTAAACCCTCACATTTCTAGAACAGATACATGTACCATCCCCAGAGCAATTTCACACCTCAAATATGTAACCAGACTGAGTATACACAATCCTCACAGACCATGCACCACACACAGATACAGGAGCCCACTAGGAATTTCCCTTTAATTACTGGTTCTAGTGACTTTGCACTAAGATAGAGACAAGCAATGGAACTGAAAAGCATGGGTAGCACATTTTTTTATGTTCATTCCCCGCTTCTACTGATATTCAGGCAGCATGAAGGAGGATACTGCCTGAACTTGAATACAGAGGAAACAAGAGCTAGACTGCAGAAATAGACTGGGAGTAGGAGACAGCTGCCTGGGTAAAAGAAGAAACAAGAATTGGGAAATGGTAGGTAGTGGCAGGGACTAGAAGCAGGTGTAAGTAAATGGAGGCTACAATGGACACTTGTGATACTTATTATACCAATATCAATGTGCTCAAAGCATAGTTCCCTTTGATTTCTATGAATGAGAATCAATTTCTCAAGTCAGACAACCAGAAAATGAAGACAGGTACATACTGCACACTGAATGAAGCAGACACTTTTTGAGGAAAAAAAAGACACTTTGTGAACAAGGCATCAAACTATATCATAATGCATATATATGGAGCCAAATTAGGATTACACAAGAAACCTTAATTCTAGCATATCATAAGTTTTGTGACGGGTTTCACAATTTTAATGTTCTTTTAACACAGCTTAGTATATGTAATATTGGAATAAGTGTCCAAAATCCCAGGCCTAGACAGAATATTAAGAAGAAAAATAATAGCACAAATACTGAATTAAGCAGTGAAGCAACTAACACAAATGATAGTTAACAGTAAAAAAATAATGGAGTTCATGATGCTGGAATAATAATACTTTCCTGTATTCCCTTAATAAATTGTACAAATAATTAGACTGTAACAGGATGTAACCAGTGCAAAATCATATAACCAATCTGATTAATTATGAATTAAAATACTCACTAATGAAACAGTTAATTTACAGATTGAAACTCAAAATGCATGTTTGCTATAACTGAAATAAGGTGACTGAAATATCAGATGCAATGTATGGTGAGTTAATTTTATTTTTTAATTAACTCTAGACCAGTGGTTGTCAACCTTTTTTTCATTTGAGGGTCCCTAAAACATGTGAATGGAGGTGCAGACCCCTCTGAAATTTAAGTGTGGGTATTCACATATTTTTATTTATCAGAGTCAACTTTTGTGGACCCCTTGACATAGTTTGTGAACCCCCAGGGGCACACAGACCACAGGTTGAAAACTACTGCTCTAGACTTCCTCAGGAAGGAAAGGCCCTTGCAATGTTTTTGGAAGGGAAGGAATGCAGTCAAGTAGCTGAACTACAAAAGCCTCATCATAAACAACATGCATGAGTAAGCACCTCCCTATTTAACAGAAGCTTGTAGCCTGCCTTGATAACAAAATAGTGGTAATTTTTCTCTATACACAACTCTTAATTGCAACAATACCAACCCAGTCTGATCTATGACCCAACATATCTTTGTGATTAAAGCCTGTTTTCATTTTGCAAATGAGGGCTTGCTCAAGATTTTTTTGTCAAAAAATTCATTAGTTACCCATCAACCCCCACCAGTTGTAATTTGTGACTCACTGTTGTCATGCTTCACTTAAAGGAATTTAAGCATTCAAGTGATGCTACACTGCTCTGAAATCCTACAGAATGGAAGGTTCTAAGTGCTTGTTTCTTGAAGATTTTAAAATTCTAAACTCAATTCAGTTTTTAATAGAATGCCTTCATTTTGAAAATGGTTTAAAGTAGAGGGGTATAAGGTTGTAGCCATGTTGATCTAAGGACATAGGCAGACATGGTTCTTTGGGTGAATCTGATATCTTTTATTAGACCAACTTAACTAATATTTAAGTAATATTTAAGTTGGTTTTAGTATTAAAATTTTAATATAAAAAGGTTAATATTAAAACTTAAATAATATTTAAATAATATTTAAGTTGGTCTAATAAAAGATATGAGATTCATTTAAAGAACCTGGTCTGTTAAAGTAAAGGTACACCAATATATTGATCACATATCGGATCGGCACCAATAAAAGGAAAATTAACATTATCAGCTATTGGCTTTTTTTGGTGGTGTAGCCGATAACATCACCGATAAATGCCACGTGCATGCACACAGCCACACACGCACGCAGCCAGGAATACAGCTCCGCAGCTTAGAGAGAAGCATCCTGCCGGTAAGTCTGTGAAGGTGACAGGTATAGGGGGACAGATCAAGGCCCCCACAGTGAGGCAGGGGCAGGCACTGCCCAATCAGGGCAGTGAATGGGACCCCGGGGCTGGAAGCAGGATGGAGCCGTGAGCAGTTCATCCAGGGGGAGCAGGGGTGTAGCTCCCTGCTGCTGCACACATCCCCAGGGGAGGCATGGGGCAGAGGCAGGCTGCCTGTTGCAGATTTAATCACATGGGGAGTGGGGCTGCAGGAAGGAGCCATGGGTGAGGAGGCGACATGCATGGGAATAAGGCAGTCACCACCTTCCTCATCAAGGGCCAGAGCAGGCAGGAGGTGCATATGCATGTGTTTATAAATGCAAAACAAACAAACATAAACCTTTATGTATGTCAATAGTTTTAAATGTCCTGTACTATTACTAAATATCAGTTATTGGATTGGCATTGGCCAATATGGTTGGGTAATCATCGGCTATCAGTATCGGCCAAAAAAATCTTTATTGGTGCACCCCTCTATAAAAGCAACATGCTGATTTCAGCTCTATTCAAAACACATGGAAGAATGACCTTTCAAAGGAAAACACTGTCCCTACTATATCAAAACTGTACTTCACTGTGGCACTTAAGCGCCAGATAGACAAATAAAAGGTGGAACTAATAGTCTAGAAAGGCCCCTTTTAATCTTCATAATTATCCTAGGCATTTTTTCTTTTTCTTTCCAACCTCCTCTTCAGCAGAAAGCCATTTTACCAAAGGGTTGGCTAGTCTGAGATTACAGACACAAACACCAGGTAATAATACACTATTTTTAACACTAAAAACCCCACCCCAATCACTGAACACTAGGAAACCTTCTTAGATAATGTGAAATGAGTGAATAACTGTGCCCCGCCTGATAGCTAAGTACCCAAAGTTACAGAATTAGTTTATATTTTCACAAAGTTGTCAGCACTGTGGTGAAGTACTGCATGAAGTTTTCATTCTTAAATTTGAAATGGCTTCACTATTCACAAGAGATTAGGTCACAAGGTTATGTAAATTATCCAAAGCAAATACTGATAAAGTCTTTAAACCTTACCCCAACATTCCGTATGTGTTAATCTTTTACTGGGAAAAAAAAAATCATCTATAGCTATGTAAAGTTCTTTTCTTTTCCTTTTTTTTTTTGAAAAGTACTTTTCTGTATTCAGCTGTAAAGCCATGTCTCTCTTTACTAGGAGTCCAAACAGTTTTGACAATTATAAAAAAAGGCATTAAAACATCTAAAACTATCTAAAATTGCTCTCCTATATGTCAGTGGTTTTCAAACAGTGTTCTGGAACCCTGGTGTTCCAGGAAGAAATTGGAGGTAACAGCAGAGTGGGCCAGGAGGTACTGCCAGACCAGGTCACCTAGCTCTGTCAGCTCACAGCAGAGGAAGTGACATGAAGGGATGCCATGATTTTAGAAAGCTTGAAAACCACTGTTGTATGTAATGTCATCATTTTAAAGTCTAATATCTTGGGACACACCCAAGCTAGAAGTCATGTATATCCCACTGAAAACCTAGGATTCTCCCTTTGGCAATGCTGTATACTATAGCATTCACATTTCTACCCATGATGCATCATAAAATGTTAGGCCCTAAAAGACAATCTGCAAAGAGAAAAATATCTGGTTTGTGACTTCTTTTGTTCTTTTCATGTAAAAGGAAGGTCTGAAAAGTCCCTTGTCCCTTCCTACTCTGCTGTCCCTACAAAACAGCATGAAGCACAACTGCCCTAGATCAAAATCTCATCCCTTAACCAAGAGAACAGAAATATTTCAACAAACAAACAAACAAACAAACAAACAAACAAACAAACAAACATTCTCCCAAATGTTTTTCAGGCATTTAATAAAATAGTTTGAAAACACCTACTAAACTGATTTAGAGCAAATGATTTCTTTCCCTTGCCTCTGATATAAACCTAGTCGCCTCCTAACATCAGAACATCGTTCAGGAAAAGTTAGGCTGATGGCAGGGTAGATTAGACAAGGTATGAATTAATCTTTAAAGCCTAATGATCCTACAAATCATTCTTAGAGCAGAGCACAGTACACGTAAAAACTACTGAACACACTTAGGAGTACCAGAAATAATTTTAAAAAACTGTATCTTTGTCCTTAAAGTTATACCAGAAAAAGTGTCTAAGATGCACCATAATTTTTAAGAAGTTAGTCCAAAATATCTTTGGATTTAAATCAGTGACCTGGTTGAATGCTCCACCTTAAAAGTGTAGCAAAAACTTTAGAAGATTGTATTTAATGTCCTCCCCATGCATTTTTGACATCTGGGTACACTTGGTACATTATTTCAGTGTTAAGTATTTTAAAGACGTTTCTGCAAGGTAAGCAGAGTCAAACCGTTTAACAGATGTTTGGTAAATGTAAACTTCGTTAAACAGCAACAACTGAGTGAAGCAGAGCTGCATACTGGCTCCTACATTGTTTAACATTTACTTCCTGCTTCAACACACGTTCCGTGATGCTCGAGAGGACTTTTAACATTGCACAGTTCAAAGCTAATATGAAGGTGAAGGAGAGCATCGTAAGGAACCTGTTGTTTGCAGGTGATGCAGCCCTTATGGCTCACAGTGTTGATGCCCTACAACATCTCATTACCAAGTTCTCAGACTCACGCAAAACCTTTGGGATAGCAATAAACTTGAAGAAGACTGTTATCACGCATCAAGGCTCTTCAGAACCAGTTCCAGATATTGCCTTAGACAGTACTTATCTGGATGCTGTTGGTTGACCAATCTTTCTACCTTGGCTCTACTGTTACCAGCAATGTAGACCTTGATGCTGAGCTCCCTAGTAGAACAGGTAAAGAATTCCAAGAACTTTGGCTTTTTTCAAGACATAGCCAGGAACAATAACAAACTGTCAACTACAGTGAAATGTGTACGAGACGCGTGTCTTATCCACTCTTCTATATAGCTCAGATGACCTATGCCAAACGTACTAAGAAGACTAAACAGCTTTCGTATCAAATACCTGTGTAAAATTCTTTGAATAAGATAAGACAGGGGGACAAATGTGGAAGTGGTAAATCGTGCTGGTATCATGGGAACGTTGATAAGTAAGAACAGACTCAGGTGGCATGGTAATGTCTAGGGCCCTGAGAAATCACGGATTTCTTGTAGAAAATTTGCAGTATGTGCACAGGCAAAGTATAATTTTTCACAGAATATTCATATAACTAACCAGTAATTCTGTGAATACTCTGTGAAAACTGATACTTTGCCTGCGCATGTGCCACACACACGGCAGGCACTGTAAGTAAAGGGGGAAAATATTATTTGGGGAGGCTGAGCCCCGCCTGACCCCTGCCCCTCCCTCCCTCCAGGCTGCTGTGGGGGCCAGCGCACACTGCGGCTGTAGACTGCAGTGGAGAAGCAATTGCACGCCAAGTGCCACCAGGCACTGCAGGATGGCAGCGTCACGGTGCTGTTGCTGTAGCCTGCTGTAGAGAAAAGTTGGCGGGGGTGGGGGGGTGCTATGCCCCATTAGCCCTGGCCTTCTGCCACCTATGGCAGGCATACACATATACGTTGTAGAGAGGCAGCAGCAGTTGTAGAGAGGCAGCAGCAAGGCGCCAGACTTCCATGCATAGACCCTGAGATGGTGCAGAGTCACTTGGAAGAACTGGATGCCTTTAAGTCGGCAGGCCCGGATGAGCTCCATCTGAGGGTGCTGAAGGCACTGGCCGACATCATTGCAGAGCCACTGGCGGGAATATTTGAACGCTCGTGGCGAACGGGCCAAGTCCCGGAGGACTGGAAAAGGGCCAATTTGGTCCCCATTTTCAAGAAGGGGAGGAAGGAGGACCCGGGCAACTATAGGCCAGTCAGTCTCACCTCCATCCTTGGCAAAGCCTTTGAAAAAATTATCAAGGCTCACATATGCGAGAGCCCGGCAGGACAAATTATGCTGAGGGGAAACCAGCATGGGTTCGTGGCAGGCAGATCGTGCCTGACTAATCTAGTCTCTTTTTATGACCAGGTTACGAAACGCCTGGACACAGGAGGAGGGGTGGATGTCGTATACTTAGACTTCAGGAAGGCCTTCGATACGGTATCCCACCCCATACCGGTGAACAAGTTAAGAGGCTGTGACTTGGATGACTACACAGTCCGGTGGGTGGCGAATTGGCTGGAGGGTCGCACCCAGAGAGTCGTGGTGGATGGGTCGGTTTCAACCTGGAAGGGTGTGGGCAGTGGGGTCCCGCAGGGCTCAGTCCTTGGACCGATACTCTTTAATGTCTTCATCAGCAACTTGGACGAGGGAGTGAA
>NW_005842026.1:2201762-2212381 GCF_000455745.1 Alligator sinensis | reverse complement strand
AGGGATGCGGATAACCTGGAGAGGGTCCAGAGAAGGGCCACTTGTATGTTTAAGGACCTGCAGACCAAGCCCTACGACAACAGACTAGAGAACCTGGACCTTTTCAGCCTCTGCAAGAGAAGGTTGAGAGGCGACCTTGTGGCTGCCTATCAGTTCATCATGGGGGCACAGAAGGGAATTGGTGAGTATTTATTCACCAAGGCGCCCCCAGGGGTTACAAGAAATAATGGCCACAAGCTAGCAGAGAGCAGATTTACACTGGACATTAGGAAGAACTTCTTCACTGTTCGCGTGGCCAAGGTCTGGAACGGGCTCCAAAGGGAGGTGGTGCTCTCCCCTACCCTGGGGGTCTTCAAGAGGAGGTTAGATAACCATCTAGCTGGGGTCATCTAGACCCAGCACTCTTCCCTGCCTATGCAGGGGGTCAGACTCGATGATCTATTGAGGTCCCTTCCGGCCCTAACATCTATGAATCTATACCACCCACCTTCCCCACAACAGTCCCCAAGCCCTGGCCCTCCAAACCCCCTCCCCACCCGCATACACTTACCTTCAATATGCTGCCTGGCTGCATCCTGGCCATGTCCCCAACAGTCACTTGCAGGCTGGAACGCTGCAAAAGTCTGGGCTCCCCCTTGCAGGCTGGAATGCTGCCAGCCTGCAAAGGGAAACCTGCACACTCTCTCAGTTTTCTGGCACAGGCTCATGACCCTTAAAAATCATGGTGCGGGGCTAATTTCACAGTATCCGTGCAATCGCGATTTCCTCGGGGTCCTAGTCATGTCAAGCAAATGCCATATCACAAGATCCTGAAGAATGTGCTGTACTCTGAAGCTCATGAAAAGTCTAGAGAGGCAGACCAGTGAGCAAATTTGGGGATGATTGCAAAGATGACTTAGCTTCCTTTAGAAGCTCTGTGGATGATTGGGAAAGGAGTACATAATGCTGCTCTGGTTAGTGGAGTCATCTTGCAGAGTGAGGCATCTATCTACAACTGGTCAGAAGACTTATCCTCAAATCTTCTGTTGACCCAGTCTCATTGTTCACTTCAGCTGCTACAGAATGTTCCAGCTGGCTTGCCTAACAACACCAACAAAGTTAACTTTGTTATGTCATACACAGTGTTGACTTCCTCTTCCCCTGTGACTCCCATTCAAGATTTTGAAGGGGTTATGTTACTTTATAAAGCCCCACTGCCTTGGGTTACCTTCAAAACTGCTCTCCTTATCCATGCACCACTCTGACCACCAACCAATCCAGTTATTTGGGTTAACACAACTAATCATTTCAAGACATAAAAATGCAGGAAGGTGTTAACTATGCAATATACTCCTCTTGTTTTTCTCTCAGAACAAAAACATAGCAATCACTACATTTAAGGAAAGGCTGGACTGGATGACACTCAAATCTAAAGAAGCAACAGCAATGATAAACCTGTTCTCATTGTAATTTTTTCAGTTTAACAACTGTCTGCTTTCTCTGTTAAATGCTGGTAGTAGTTTTAACATGCAATTAAGATCTAAATATACCCAAAGAGTTGAAGTGCTAGAAATAGGGGTGGGGAGAAGAGGGGCACAGAAGCATTTGTGAAAGTATTCTAGGTAGAAATGTCTACAAATGTGTTCCTATATTTTCTAGTAAGAAAACCTGAGTCTAGTTGAAACCTTTTCAACTAGAATTTATTCAATAAGAAGATACTCTTTCTCCATCCCCCCTCTCCCCATGAGTTTGGGCCAGATATAATAATAGTTTTGCTTGTTTTTTTTTTTAAAAGGATGTTAAAGGCCCAAACACCATTAAGTCACTGAAACTGACCACCTGTATAACACATGTGGCAGTTTGTTCTAATAGTTAATTATTCTCAAAGCTAAAAAAAGTGTTCCTTATTTCCAATTTAGGTATCTCAAATGTCTAGCAACTGTTCTCATTATACCTTTCTCCATTAGATTAAATAACTCTTTACTGGTCACTAATTTTTCCCCTTATACTTTAAGACATTTTCTAATCCTTAAATAATTTTTATAGATGTCTTCTGCATCATCTGCTATATTTCAACATCATTTTGAAAATGTTGACATACAAGTCAGATGCCATATTCTAGTACTGATCTCACTGTCATAAACAAACCAAAAATATTTCCATGAATACATGGAAGGACCATATTAGCCCTTTTTTCCCCCCCGTTTTAAACACTGCTTGGTCCTGGAGCTTATGTTCAGGCATTTGGCCACTAGAACCCCTAAATCCATTTCTGGGACGTTGCTTTCCGAGGACATCTGTGTTCCTAGATGTATGACCTTTCACTTTGCTGTATGAGGGAAGGGTATTTTGATCCTTTGAAAAGCCATTCATCTTTGCCAATTTTTATTTATTCAGCAAACAAAATATCAAAATCATCCTAATTTTTTTTGTAACTAGCTATGCAAAACCCTCCAAATTTTTAGAGAAATGATCTAACCTGCTAAGGAAAAAGTTATATAGTTCCCAAAAATCCCTGACACATTTTAAGCATAATCACACTAACCTAGTAACAAAACAAACACTGCTCTGTGAACAAGTCACATAAAAATTTTAAAAATGTGGTACAAATGTTAGTACGTCAGGAAGTATGTTCCACCAGTACCATATAATATGGCATTTACTTGATTTAAGTAAATCTAGGAACAATAAGCTTCTAGTTTTTTGTTTTTTTCCCCCACAATAACAGTAGAGGTTCCAACTAAGATCATTGCTCCACTGTGGTAAGTAGCCTACAATAAGGATAAAGAACTGCTCCTGTCACTTAGAACTTACACTAAACTGGCAAGAAGGATCAGAAAGCTAAAAATGACACCTAGCCAGTAGCAAAGGCCAGAATACATTATTTATTATTTGTATTACTTTATTATCTGTATTCCTCCAGTGCCAAGGAAACCAAAACACAGACAGACCATAAGCCAATTCTGCTTGGGGCTTTTCAAAAAGATGGTCCCTACCACTAATAACTTAGATAAACACAGAATAAACAAAGATAGACATAGATAGGGGAATATAAGGAGACATACCTCATCATTATCATAAGGCAATGATCTCATCACAACCAACAGCTTAATCATTATCAGAATGGTAGACAACTGAAAAATTATACGTATCCAAGAAGGGTTTTTGAAGAAGCTATTCTGAAAAGGGTTCTGAGATAACCTTGAGAAAGTTTATAGAAAGCTCCTTCCAAACAAGAGGCAGGGTGATAGAAAGCACAAACTTAGTTCTTTTAAAAGTTAAGAGCATTATAAGGACTAATACGAGTACTCTATCCACCATACCATGTTCAGAAAAGCAGTTCAGCACACATGTATCATTCACATGTAATGCACTTTAGAAAGAAACAAAATGACCTGTTATTTATATTAAAACTAGAAACCATCATATACTCATATTAGGGAATATGAACACATAGTTTACATCTAGTTCTAAAACTCCATTCCCGCCCCATTTAAGTCCAAAAGTAGTGCTGCCAACAGCAAATGGGAGGTGAATCAAGTTCTCTATGGAAATACAGCTAAGTATAAAACAGCCAATCAATTAAAAATACATACTACAAAGTGTTGTATCAAAAGAACTCACAGGCAGTTTGAGGTGAAAAAATGGTCTCTGCATTTTCCACTCTTGGCCTTGTCTCATGGCATAAAAAGTGTCTCAAGTGCTTCTTTAAGTTATACCACTTATCAAGACAGTAGGAGCTACTGATCGCTGAGGTACAAGAAACCCCGAAATCATACTACATATGTAACAGCCAAAATAAACGTGTTAAAGCTCTGAAGTGAAATATTCCAAGTCTAGAATGCAACCTTTTACACCTCTGCTTTGGTATAAAACACCAGCTGTTGTTTTTGAGGACCACAAGTTGACTGAGCTTACATGAGGTACTGGATCAGGGCTGAATGTTGTGTCATGGCTTTGGGCAAAACTAATCAAAGGGCAGGCCAATTTTTTTTCTTGAAGTAAACCAATTAAAAGGCTTTTAGAGCAGCTGTTTGAAGCTCTTCAGGCATTTGGAACTTTAGAAGTAGGCCCAGTATATGTAGCTCAATGGGCAGAGCATACCTTATGGTCAAAAAGCGCACACGCTGCCATTAGAGTTGTGGCCATTACACATAAGCTTTTCTATATAAGTGCAAATGTATCTTGATACACGTAGGATTATGCTTACCTACAGCAAACCTCCCATACTGCTGAAAAACAGTTTACCTTGAATCCAGGAAAACGTATTTTGAACTCTGATTTTTACTCCTAACTAAACCAATGTCACTTGGAAAAAAATAAGTTAAGCACTCACGTCCTAGTTAGTACTGGAATGGTAGAGAGCTGAAACCACACACAGTCTACTTAGGTTTACACCAGAAACTCTTTTGACAGATCCTGGGACTGATCACACAAAATCAGGCCCCTTACTAATTTCTAGAAGATATCTTTTCAGAGAATCAATAGACTGGCATGAATGAAGGCAGGTGTGAGCATTATCCTAGCCCCAGGTCAGCAGGCTCAGAACAAAAATTCTTGAGCAATTTAGGTTTCTTCCAGAAGAGCAGCAGAAGATATCAAGGCAGGACTTCCAACACAGGCCATGCTCTCAGCCTGCACTTAATAAACACTGGGCCAAACTCTGCCACTCCATCGTGCTTCTCAAGGAAGAGAACTACCAGAGAAATTCTGCAAGAGAACAGAGATTTCATAAACCATCTCCCACAACCTAAGGGTGGGTGGGGGGAAAGAGGGGGGCACAGGGGAGGGTAGAGAAGATAGAGAGAAAAGGATTCTCTCTCTCCCCAAGTTTAGCACCATATATTTAGTTTAGCACCATATATTTCCATCTGCACCAGAGCCAATAAGAACAAGGAAAGATTTCATCCCAAATGTTCAGAGAGAGGAATCTGTAAAATAAACAGGCGTGTCATACCCAAGACTAAGGAGGTAAGTACATTACATAGTATAGACACACCGGATAGGTGAGCAAGCGAGCAGTTGTGAAGACTGGCAGAAGAGTATATACTGTTCTGTGATCTATTTTCTTTAGTGACCAGACAAAATTATATAGGGAGAGACAAAATACGCATCTTCACCTGCCATACACATTCTTTTTTAATCTGCATTTATGCAGTGTAAATTGACTGTCGTAGTACTCCAAAACAAGAGCTCCTCAACATGGACATTGCTATGTACTCCTCTTACATGTATACAGGCAGTCCTCAGACTTATGACACAATTGGTTCCTGAAAACCACATCTTAAGTTGAAACACTAACTCAGAACCGATTTTCCCATAGGAAACAAAGTTATAAATGGTGAATTGGTTCCTGAACCACGACCCAATACCTTATTTTCACCAAAAATAACCCAGAATTTCATACTCAATCAATTATAGATGAGTAATATAGCTACATTAATGTATTTATATTGTAAATAGCAAATCATATCGATTTGGAAGGACTTCTTTGAGGAGACTTTGCTGGCTTTTGATTGGACTTTTTGAAGGGTTCTTGGCTGGAGTCTTCTCAGGAGTCTTGGCTGCAGGTTTTTCTGGAGTCTTGGCTGCTTTCTTAAAGAAAGTGTCCAAGGAAGTTTGGACAGATGTTCTCCAGGGAGATGGGCGACGCAGTGAACTTCTTCACTGGCATGGCTTGGCGTCAGATCAAGTGTTCTCAAGTCAAAACTGATGTCAGAAAGTTGAAACAGGGTGTCAGTTTACAAACATTATAAGTGCGAAACATTGTAACTCGAGACGTTTTAAATTGAGGACTGCCTGTATATCAAACAAGCACACAATCTGCTTAACTGCAAAAATATAAATCCAGCCCCAGTTTGTTATTTACTGTTTACATTGTAACAAACATTGATTATATCAGTTAAATATACACACCACTTTAGGACTCAATTTCAGTGCAAACCTGGTGGAACTGACTAGAGCAGTGGTTCTCAACACAGTTTCATAGATGTTAGGGTCTGGAAGGGACCTTACAAGATCATTGGGTCTAGCCCCCCATATTAACAACAGATATCCAGGTTTTAGGGTTTGCATGAAAATATCTCACTTTCTTTACAAAAGCAGCCCACAGGTTCTCACAGTCCTTAATATATTTAGTTTCCCAACCACCCAAGGGGGCAGAGAAGAGCTGTGATATAGAACATTAAGTGACTTGCCCAAGGTGATGCAGGGAGCCTCTGCAGAGCTAGCACCCAGACCACTCGACTGCCCATCTTCCTCTCCCTTTGGGTTTGTGCAGATTCCTTTGAAGGGAAAAATTGTCCTTGTTGGGTGGTCTCTCAGATGGCAAAAGATCTGCTGGTGGAAGTCTGTGCTCCATGCAAGCTCTCAGGTTTTCTCATCTGTTAAGCGAGATGCTTGCAAAGGGGAAGAGAGCAAATGCAGCTTCTTTCTCCACCGTCCAGTTCAGCGGCAGGAAGGCAACAAACGGCATGCAACAACCAACCCAAGTCGACCATGCTGGGCTCCCCACAGCTTTGACATGTGCCCAGCAGGTCTCTCTTCCTTCATCTGCCCAGTATGTATGACGATTTCTTGTCCGAGGTCTGGCTGTTCAGCATGGCTTTGAATACTGATGCAGCAGCAAGAAGGAGCTGGGGTTTCCAGTGCCAAAAAACACAATCAACCTTCACCTGTAAAATGTTGGCATGCAAGGGGCCTGATCCTCGTTGCAGCAGCGCAGCCCTG
Source organism: Alligator sinensis (assembly GCF_000455745.1). Lineage (NCBI taxonomy): Eukaryota > Metazoa > Chordata > Crocodylia > Alligatoridae > Alligator > Alligator sinensis. Next base: position 2,205,673 of record NW_005842026.1, on the reverse strand, counting down.
GCCCCTTCCTTGAGGTGTGAGGGCCAAACAAAATGCCTTCAGCTGCCACACGCTGGCACACGAGACAGGGGTTGCCTAGCCCTGTTCTAGGGCTATGCATTTAAACAGAGTACATGATATTCCTAAATAAAAGTTATTTATTTATAAAGCAGAGTAAGCATTCCAGAATAAAAGTTATTTTTATTCCAAAATACACCATCTGTGCCAGGAATTTATTCTGATACAGTTATTGCATAACACACGAATCAATTTCCCCATACAGATGAGCCCTCAGTTTTCTAGTAACTATGAAGTACAGGTTTATCTTATACTCAAGACTACATATAGTAAGAAATTCAATTCAAGTGAATATAAAGTACTAAAACTCAAAGAACTAAGAAAAATGTAAATAAAAATAGCAATAGCAAAGAAATAAAGAGTTAAAGACAATGGTGGAATCTAGAAACAGAAGATACCACATTTTGGTCACACACAGGGATCCCGGTTTTCTCTGTTTAAAAAATGCAAATGATCTGATTCAAAGACAAAATCCAAATTGAGAGAGAGAGAGAGAGAGAGAGAGAATTCTAATATTATAAAAGCCTACGTCTGTCTGTCCGTAACACTTTATTCATACTCTGACTGGCTGATGGAAATAGCCAATCAGAGTGCTCCAAGCATGGGGGAGCACCGTCATGATTCCAAAGCCACACAGGACTGGACAGAGGGTGGGGGAGCTGCTGTCCTCAGGTCCCCTACCCCACTCCCTGCAAGAAGCAGAACAGCAGCAGCATGGGGCGTTAGGTGGTGACACTCCATCCCAGCCCCCCCGGTTCATTCTTGACAGGCAATTGGCACATATATATGCTAAAAATTATAATACAATACATATGCACCAATTGCCTGTCATGAAAGATTGGGGGGGCGGGGGGGAGAGAAGGGGGCTAAGACTGAGTGCTGCCACTTAACGCCCCATGCTGCCACTGTTCTGCCTCTTGCAGGGAACAGGGTAGGGGAGCTGAGGCCAGCAGCTCCCCCACCCTCTGTCCAGTCCTTGGCACACTCCAGTCTCTCGTTCACATATATACATGCAAGCAAGAGAGATGGAGTGATTTGTAGAAAATCTGAGCTTCCCCTGCCCCCTTCACTCACCAGGACATGGGTTCAGATGTGGCTGTCCAAATGCTGGTAAAAAACTGGCCCTGGGAGCCATTTGCAGGATCAGAAGTGGTCTGGCAGCAGAGGGGGGGGAAGCTTGGCAAGATCAGAAAGCCTCTGATCTCACCAACTACCCCACTGCAGACTATCCCCCCAGCCCCCGCAGACACTGCTAGCCACCCTGATCCCTACAAACCCCGCCTTCCCTACCCTGATTTACCTTTGATCAAGGGCCATTTTTACCCAGATCTAACCCCCTGAACTGCTAGGCATAACGTCTATAACCAAGCCTTAATTAAAAGATTCACCAAGTACTAACAGTACAGCTATGTAAACAGTAAAAAAAAAAAAAAAAAAAAAAACCAAAAAAACCCCCAACCTTTTAAAACTTACTTATGCTAAATCATCTTCATATTTTTAAAGAAATGTGCCATTTCACATTTCACACTTACCCTTAGTGACAAACTGAGGTGAAAAATCCAGTGATTGCTTCTTCATTAATGGATAATTCTTCCCAACACAGGTTACTCCTTTATAGAGTTAGGAACTCAGATATTTTAACTGAGTTTCTAGGAGAGAGATCCATCAGGGTAAACAAAGTTTGCCCACGTCCCTCACAAGAAAGGAGGAATTCCATCCCTTAATAAGCAGATTCCCAGAGTTGTACAAGAGGCCATTTACTTCTGGCTCTGCTGACAATACGAGCTTCTACAGAATCCATGAGACAGGGGCTCCAGTGACTGAATAACCAAAAATAATAAACAAATAAACCCTTAAGTGGATTAACCAAACTTCAGAAGGGAAACAAACTTAAATCTGCATAACTTGCACTGGAATCCCCAATTGGCTTGGCAAAACAGAAGATTATAAAACAAAAGCTGTACTTAATCTTACACTAAACATGCTGAGGATGTATTTATCCATAAAATAATGACTTACGCAGCTTTTAAAGTATACATGCCCACAATTTTAGATTTGGTAACATTACTGAATACAGGTTCTGCATCAGCATTTAAAATAAGCAATAAAATACATAACAGTTTATGTGCCTAAGATCTAAGATGGCATTACCCACAAATGCCAAAGAAACAGAGCTGTTCCCAAACAAGGATGGCAACGGCCTTTATGCAATTTGCTTCCATCTAGTCTAAGTATATTCTTTGCTTGTTTTGAAGGCAACCTTGAAAGTTACTATAATATTATGTTTCTTGGTTCCAAAACAATACCTTCTTTAGACCAACTGGAAAATGGCAAGAAAACTGTCCTTTTCTGCATGCTTTCGGGATCAAAGTCCCTTCGTCAGGCTCTGGGAAAAGTGTAGACGGTACAAGATGGTAAAAATTCCCCATAGGTAGGAAATAAACTTCATTTTTGGAACCAAGAGTTCTAGTTTTTTGTATGGCTTTTTGTCTCAGACCAACATGGCTACCAAATACACCCCTGTAATATTATGTTACATTTTAGAAGAGATACTAAGACTTAGCAACAGATCTAGTGAAATAATTTAGTTCGTACGTTCTGTTTCAAAAACCAGCCCAACAGAATTCAGCAAATATTTAATGAGTTTTGTTTTCACATGCTGCCCGTTCTTAAAATTATGTTATAGCGGGGGTGTCAAATATATGGCCAGTGGACTTTTACTCAAGCTCTGGCTAGTGGTCAGATTTCCTGCAGTAGCAGCCAGCACACCAGAGAGAGCAGAACTGTTGGCAGAAGCCCTGCCACTGTAGCCAAAGCTGGGACAAAAGACACAGCTCAGCAAGCTCTAGCCACAGTGGTGCAGCTTCTTACCATGGGGCTGCTGGGAGCTGCCTGCCTCCCATTGACTCAGTCAGGGAAGACCCGCCACTGCAGCCAGAGCAACAGCTTTGGTCGCCAGGAAGGGGCATCTGCCCACAGTGCTGATGGAACTGCCCACGCATGTTGCTTGGGTTGAGACTTCCACTGTCACCCCCTCTCTCCTGCCTTTGTACCATCCAAGACTCCCTGTACCTGGCCCAGGTGAGAGCAGCAGCAGGTTCAAGCCCCCCTCTCTCACCTCCCACATGGAGCAGCTGCTCCTTTGCTCTGCTCCTGGTCTTGAGGTGTGAAGTGGAAGGAGCAGCAGGGCAAACCCCCACTGCTTTTCACTCCTTGGACTCTGGTCTGAGAAGTAGGCAGGGGGATCTGAGAAAGAGATAGGACTCGCAGTGCTACTTCCTCCACTTGAGGAAGTACTGAAGGAATGCAGCAATAGAGCAAACCCACCACCCATTCCACGTACCCAGGACTCTGGTGTGAGAAGCAGGCTAGGGCTTTGCCCCGCTATGCCAGGTCCCTGAGGCTGGTTCCCTGCCAGCTGGCTTCCACTTGCCCCTGGAGGGTCTGGAGAAGAGGCAAGGAGAAGCCAGTAGAGGACAGGGCCATGCCCGATGGTCAGCTCCCAGTGCCGTGGAGTCAAGGAAAGGGAGCAAAAGGGCAACTCTAGTGTGAGAAACAGGGAGGGGATATCGCTGCTCTGAGCTGCTCAGCAGGCAAGCAGAGGGAACACCACAGCAAAGCTTCTCACACAGGGAACTCAGGTATAAAAGCAAAGGGGAGCAGCCAGTAGCTGCTCCCATCCCTTCCCAGGCACAGGACAGGTAGGAGCAGCTGCCTCTCACCGCCTCCTAAGCTTTCCTCCAAACTATTGTGACCCTCGTCTTGGGAAAGCAGGGGAGTCTGTCCCCAAAAGGAGTTAAAACTGGATGAAAGCACACAGACATTTAGTCGGGGGGGGGGGGGGGGGGGGGGAG
>NW_005842026.1:2197157-2201731 GCF_000455745.1 Alligator sinensis | reverse complement strand
GATTCAACCCTGATTGTTCCTGGGTTATTTTTCTCCCATCACTGCCACCTTTGGTCCGGAAGAAAAAGCACCAAGATCTTCACACCTGTGGTTTCTACAGGAAGAACAGTGATTCTCCTGGCAGAAACCTGAAGTCTGTTTACACCCCTCTTCCCCTCCCTCTCTCCCAGGTCAGCATGCTGACTGCCATCATGGGAAACCCTACTACCAGTGGCAGACCTTCTGCCTGTGGCACAGCAGAGCCAGAGTGCAGCCTGTTGACACCTGATAAAAGGAAATGAGGGCCTCCAACCAATTTGAGTTTGACACCCCTGCAGTATAGCACACAACAGACATGCACACATGTGCAACAATTCAATCCCTAAAACAAATACCACATAGAAAACCAGTTTAGCTCTGTTCAGTAGTAACAAAACAGCAACTACAATATATTTTAGGTAAAAGCATTTTATGTAAAGCTTTTAAGAGGTATTTTATCAGTCAACGATACCGCATATTCTACCCTTGCTACTTCCTTTACTGTCCATGTGACACTAAAGAGTAAAGTTACTGCTTGTCAAAAAGTAGAAGGTAGTATTAAAACACCTCTTCACCTACTTTCTTTCCTACTGGAAAATTCTTTAGCACCCTCAAGATGCATCTGCTTTCCCAATGTTTCCCTGCTCAAGTTTGCAACAGACTAAAGACAGGTGTGTGCAGCAACATACTGCAGGAAGTGAGTATTGCTACATTTGGTAAGTGTTGAAACCTGGTGTTGCAGCATTGGGTATTTGCATTCTGAAAATAAGAGTCACACCTAACTCATCAAATAAAATAATCACAAATGTACATATCATCAGAAATACACCCATAAAAGATTACCCACCTAGACAATTTATATGGAGATATGCTACCCTAATGAGCAGTTTTCAAGTACTCAATTTTTCTGGCTTGAAAGAACTGTGTCGATCCATGTTTTTAAAATGCCTTTGTCCCACTTAAGTCAATATACTGCAATCTTTACTAGATTCTCATCCTCATATTTTAATAATCCTTTCAGTAACAAGTAGTTAATTGATGAAAAAGGTGCATCAATAAATGACAAACAAAAACATCTCATTTTCCTTGTAAATACTCTTTTAAATACTGTGAAATAAATGTAGAAGCAACATGGCTACAACATTCTTGAAGAACTTGAAGGGCACATCCACGTGAATATTTTACTATAAAAACATCTGGGTTTGCAAAGGACTTTTTCAAATAACCCATGATCAGAATTGTGCAACAGCAATCATTTTAGAGAATACAAAATATAGCTGAGGGCACACTGACCAAAACATTCATCATTCTGGAGAACTAAACAATGCCTAACATCCTAATAAGTGTCTCTAAAAACATTTTTGAAATACACTGAAAGTGTGCTTTTATGTATTACTTGTGCTTTGTAAGCCAACCAGAAAAACTGGCTACCATTGGTCAATATATTTTTAAGTATTTTTCTCAACCAAATTTGAAAATCAAGTTAAATTCAGTATCTCCAGGTTTTTATGTTGAATTTAAAGTGAAAGGTAAGGGAATACGTTCTCATTTCAAACATCAATGTAACTAGTAATTTAGACCCCAATTCTGCATAAGCAGATGGAACTGAGACCCCAAACGTATCTGGGATTTGCAAGTTGCAGAGTTAAGACCTTAAAGTTTGCATGTTTTTTCATTCTTTTTCCCTTGAACACAACTGTGCAAATATCCTCTCTCTGAACCTGGCTTCTTTCTGGGCATTTTTACACACTTACACACACACACACACACACACACACACACACACACACACACACTAAAAAAAGGCAGTTTTCTTAAATAGAAAAGTTGCAGTGGCACAAATTCCTTATTTTAAATGTGCTACAGCCCATAATCAAGGGCTGGATACAAAGTCCCATCATAATCCATCAACATAGCAGTTGGCCAAAAGGGACTGAATTCTGTCCCAAAATTGTCTCATGACTATATTTGTAATTATGTAATATGGTTACACTTGCAGCAATGTGCTTTCTTCAGTTTACAGTGTATAGCCACTTGAATGCACAAGAAGGTTTACACCCTGAGAAAATAAAATGGTCCTAATATAGTAACAGTAACTATCAGTAGTCAAGGAAATTTCAGTGTTATTCAGCATTATAAAGGTGAGAAAGATTTACTGTACTTTAGTACTACTTTACCACTTATTTTAACATTTGTGTGTCTAATCAACTGTTCTACATATATAAGTATGATAAATGCACGTGCAACCACACACTGTTACATGAAATTATACATCCATATATCCATCATTCAGATGCAGACTTAACCATTAACTGAAGTTATTCTTGCATCTCAGTCCTCTAATACTGCTTAAGGTAAAGGGAGTGTAACAGCACTTGGTGACCAAAAGACTGCAACACCAAACATAAGTAAGCACTGGAAACAATTTTTTTTTAATTAAATCTTTCATTCCAGTGTCCATCAGATCAAATGGGCCAGATAAATATATAGTATAGTAACAAAAAGGAGCGGGTTATTACAGGTAGCCTCCTCTCCATTTACCAGTATATCTCCACATTCTCTGTCATTTGCAAAGCATCCCCCATCCATGCACTTTTATTTGTACAGAAGAAAATGAAAAGAAGTCATTAGTTTCATTCTGGGAGTGAGAAAATGCCTGCATTCTTAGAAAGAAAAGATGACAGCAATAAATTGACTCCCCTACACAGGTCAGTAACATGCTCTGATCTCACAACAGTACTTGTTTTTCATTTATTTCTATGAAGTGTCATTTTCAAAGAAACATGGATAGCGAGTTAATTGAAATCAGAAAGAATCTGTAATAACTGAAAGAGTGTCTGTAGAATAAACTGAAATGTCAGAAGAAGGGAACCACACAATCAAGAGTGGCTAAGAACCTAATTTTCATGTGTCAGTATTAAATACAAGACCTCAATCTTTCAAGGACTATTGCGGGTGGCTTAATTTTATGTAGGTGAGTAACTTCATGAGCCTGAAAGGTCAAAAGGGTCTGCACAATTAGGGACCAAAAAAAGAGAAACTGTTGCTATTTACAGCAAAAACTGGATCTTTACCATATATTATGACATGAGCCCCACTATAATGTTAAAATAGTGGTTTATAAATATAACCCCCCACCCCGGCTTCAACAAAATATATGTAGATTTCTGTAACACAAACCAACCAAGCTCTAGAAGTCAAACATAAGAGTCAATAGCCACAAGTTTTCAGTCTGATCCTGTTTGCAGTAAGTTAGACCACAAATTTATAGTTATAAAATTGTATCACACACCATACTCCATCACAGGGGTGTCAAACATGTGGCCCACAGAGCTGCTCCATCAAGACCCCTGGCCAGAGAATCTGGGGGGTATGGGTGGCAGTGGACATGGCTGCAACAGGATCCAGGATCCTGTGACTCTGATGGACATGGCAATGGGTGGCAGGAGGGCAAGTGAGGGCTGAGTGACATAGCCCTTGCTTGGCCTAAGGGCAAGTGGCTGCAGGGCCCGCGGCTGCTTGCTTCACTTGCTACCACTGCACTGGCTGCTGCCGCCATATGCCCATGCCAAATCGGACCCATGAGAAGCCCTGTGATCTGAATCCAGCTCCAAGCACAAGGCGAATCTGACGCCCCTCCTCTAACACAATACATACAAAAGGCAAATATTTTAGAAAAAGTGACTGCTTAACTGGAGCAAGCAATTATTTTGTATTGAAATACAGCATTAGCACTGCTGAAACACAGGAAACAAGACGCACAGTTAAGTGCCCTGCCACTGTCCCAAGTTAGTCCTACTTCAAGAACTGAGTTAACGCCGACCAAACTGGCTCCAGAAGCAACTGGGTCCCAAAATTTACTTCACTTACAGTCTTTGTTATAACTGGGCAGTGGGGTGCTGTTTTTATTATTACTCCAGTGATACTGAATCAAGAGTACTAAGTACATGATGCACCCATTATACTAGGGCTGAGAAATCTGGTGACAGGAGCTGCTGCTTTGAAATTGAAATGCTTTATAAATCACAATCAAACAGTGTTGCAATATGCTCTAATTGGAAGGAGGTGGGGTTGGGTTTTTCTTAAAACAGCAAATTTCTGACCTACTGCTGCAAGCCATAAATACATCCACGCACAATTATACACAGCAGATCCCTTAAGCCGGTTTCACTACAAAGAGAAAACTATTTCATTGGGACACCCTGCTCTCTCCATATTTTCCCCCTAACTAAAATGCTTTTCTATGCACTTATAAAAGGGAGTCCAAATCTGCCCACCCCCTCCAAGGACCAGACTGGGATCTCGGACAGCAAACAGCAGCGCTATTTCCACAGGCTCAAGTCACGAGGAAGGTAATTCCTTCCCCTCACTCCAAGGAAAGATGAGAAACCGCCTCCCTCTGCTGGAACCAGACTCGGGGGCTTCACAAGGCCCGGTGCCATGGGCCAGCTGCTGACAACGGGCTGGAGGCGGCCCCGGGGGGTGAAAGCCCCCTCGCCTCGCCCCGGCCGGGGACAGCCGCCGCCCCGGGGACTCCCCCCTCCTGGCGGAGGGAG
>NW_005842026.1:2184060-2196504 GCF_000455745.1 Alligator sinensis | reverse complement strand
GGAAACCACCCCCTCCGCGCGCGCCGGACTGCGCATGCGCAGCTGAGTGGGCCGGTGGGTGCGCGGGCCGTGGTCACTAGGGCAGGGGCCTAGCGCGCGGGGGTGGAGCGGCCGTCCCTCCCCCCCTGGCAGCCGCATTCCTCGGATGCTTCTGCTGGGGCCGCCCCAGCGCCGCGCTCCTCCGGCTGCGCGCGGGGGCCGGGAAAGGCCCCACATGTGAGCGGCGCCTAACGGCCAGTCCCGGGTCGTTTCTTTCTGAACCAGAGGAGCCCCGAGTGTGCGCGTCTGAACCTGCCTCGTGTACCCACCTGCGCCGCGATTTGAGGGGGGGGGTATACGTCTGTCCCTGTACAGGTACATAGATAAAAGACATCAAGTTATCTAAAGAATTTTTTCTGGCAAAAATCTTGTTGGTCTAATATACCTCTGTCCACGAGTCAAGTTTTCTATAAAGAGATTGTGTTATCTGTTATCAAGATCTATAGATAAATTCATATATCTTTCTATAAAATAAAGATGGAAGATCTCTTTATTAGTTATAAAGATTAGCTCGATTACAAATTTTTCGTGTGTGATCGTGGCAGGGCATATTTTTTATTTGTATTTCATTTTGAAAAATGTGGGCAGTTTTTCAAGCAAATGACTGACTTGCCAGAGAAATCAAAGCACCATGCAACTCCAATGCCGGTTGTAGATCTGCCAGGACAAAAAAAGGACATGGAAAAACCTTTTTTTTTTTTAAAGTATTGCCCTTATTAACAAAGGACTATTCTTTTTTTCCCCCAAGAAGTAATTTAAAAACCTCTCCTTCATTATTTTGTAATCTTTCCTTAATCCGGGGTCCTTTCCACAGAGAAAGTCTTGCAAATATTTATCACCATGCTTTGATTGGTTTCTCTGCAAAACTGGTAGCAAATTCCAGTTTTCTTCCTTATTACATATGAGGTGTATGCTATCTTCAGTCTAAATCAGGTCAGACTGTCACAGATTCATTACCCTCAATTTCAGCAGTAATGACAGGCATATAAAGACAAATGAATTTCAGCTATCACCTCCTGCTTGAAAAAATTGTGTCACCCATAATTAAATGAAAGAGGGTGTGGTTTCATCTTTCCCACAAACATATTTTTAATAACAGTTTCTTAAACAGGTTCTTTTACTAGGTGAATCAGAAATTGTATCAGTTGCTCAAGCATGGACAAATTCATGTACCGTACATGGTTTTTAATCCTACGGATCCGCTCCAATGACTACCTCCTCTGCCTTCAGGATAGGCATCTCTCATTCATGACTCTTCCCAGCTGGATGTTGATCTTTGACTTGTTTTACATGTTCTCGCTTGTAACTTCCTCCTTCTCAGCTACCGAGTTACTTTTTAAAGATTTTCCTTAAAACCTTCCTCATTGCATTAGTCCATGACAAACCTGACCCTCCATTCTCTGCTGACTACCTGTTCCTCATCAGACATTCAGCTAATTCAGTCAACTTCCTTTTACTCAATTTTCCCTTTTCTTTCTGTTTGAAAGTTACTGTATTGAGCTCTGGTATGCATATGCTCTCTTTCTACAACTCATCATAAACCATTCTGTAGTACTTACGTGCAAGTCCTCATAAAAAATGTATTAACACAGGCATTTTAAAGAATTATGGTTAACAGCTGAATCACATTGAGGGCAGTAAAATTCCTAACAATTTTCACTGCTTATATTAGTATCCAGTGAAAAACAGGAAAGATTATATCTGGTAAAATTATAATTCCCCATGGAATTTCCATGCTTTTTTCAGTCTATAAGCATATAGTATTCCTTGACAATTAAAAGGAATTGGGAGAGATGTTTTGCTCTTTCCTTCCTCCCTAACTTCCTTAGATTAGTGAAGGCTTTGATTTTTTTTTCTTTCTTTATTTTTTGGTCAAATTCCTAGCCCTTGAGTTGAAGCTGTTTTTTCTACCTCAGGTCCCATGAAAGAAGTTACTTCACCATCAGAACTAATGCAGTTCACATAACAGGAGGTCAGGGCATTGTTTTTACTACAAATGATTAGGAGTACTAATCAACTTTAATAGTTCTAGATGAATGGCTTAAAGATCTCTAAAAACCAACAGGCCTTGTCCCTGCTCAGAATCAAGACTAGCAGAAATAAAGGAGGTTCTTGACATATAGAATCTCTTCCTTTGCTGCACACCTTCCTTTGATTTGGCAATAGGATCATAGCCACATGTCTGGTGTACAAGGAATTCATAATCATTTGAACCTAATGATGAATCATTTGTACCTAAAACACTTGCTCTTACCTTATCACCCACTAGCTTTTGGCTTTATAATAGATTCACCTTTTTGTGCCCTTCACCTATTCCTGCCCAGCCACTCTTCCTTACCTTTCAGCTACTTAGTGTTTTTTTTCACTTCACGTTTGCTCCATTTCTTGCTACTCTCATGTGCATCACATGTCAACCTATATATAAAGTGGGTGTATGTGGACACGCTATTACAGTGACACAATAAACTCCAGAGCAGTTTGTACTGGAGTTAACTGCTCCAGGGCATGGCATTTACACATATCTCTCCAGCAATTAAAGCTAGGGTGGAGCAGCCCAGGGATCCGGCTGGCAGTGGCGGGCAGCACAGGGGTCTGGCCCCTGGCTGGCTGGGCTGACCAGGCGCAATTTGCGCCCAGTTGTAACCATCCACATGAGCATTTGATCGCAGTTAAATACTCTGCTGTAAGAAAGTTCTATCCCTGACAGTTCTCTTACAGCAGAGTTAATTTTCTGTGCCCTAATACCAGGACACATATAGACGGTGACACTTTACTTGCAGCTAATTAGTGAACTCCGCAGTAAAGTGCGCGTGTAGATGCACCCAGTAGATAATAAAAACACAGCCCTCGCTCCAAAACCGTATATGTCTAAGTGAAATATGGAAAGCCAACAAAATTTAGGGACTTGGGAATCACAAATCAGTTGAAGTGAGATGCAAATTTTTTTTTTTTAGATAACTACAGGGGATTTAGGGAAAACTTAGGCTTCTAACTCACAAACAGTGACCTTGCTCTGGCAGCACAAAATAACTTAAGACAGTGCTTCTCAAACTATCTGATGTGGCGGACTGGCAATTTTTTTTCCAGTGGGCCAGGGACTGGTGCCTGGTTCAGCCGGTGGCAGCAACTGCATGTAACAGCACTACACAAATGTGTGACCGGCTGTTTCTTTCTCTTTCCTCACCTCGCACAACGTGATGTCACCTGCAGTGTTGGAACGTACGAACTGTGGCGCTATGACATATCAATATTATGCTTCTGAAAATATACTTCTTTCTTTCCTGGCAACTCGCTGCGGACCAGCCGACCGGTGGCTCGCGAACCAGCACTGGTCCGCAGACCACCACTTTGACAAGCACTGACTTAAGGCACACAAAAAATTAGGTCCTTCCATTTTGCTCAAGGAGAATCCTTAGGTGTCTGGTTTAAGCTTGTGACAGTCTCAGAAACCATCTAGATCACACTGAAGTTTCACCTGTGCTCCATTGCAGTCTCAGTGGTGCTGGGCAACGCTGATGGTCTGCCTAATATTCTGATGTGTTAAGTGTTTGTGGAGCTTGCTAAACACACTTCCAGGATTATTACTATTTTTAAACTAATAAATGTCTGATATAAGAGGCATGACTGATCCTGGGACCACATGTTCCCCACACCCAGAGGAGTCTCCACCACACTGGGCTGCTGAGGCATTTATCTACTTGCTCTTTCTGGCTCCTTGAATTTTGTGTTCTGGGCTATCCAGTAGTCCAGCTTCCCATAGAAGGCCCGCTTTGCCCAGAGTAACCTTGGGCTGAAAATGCCTAAAACTCAGATCTCCTTCCTGAGCAAGTGTACTAACCTGTCTATAGTATTATGTAAAAGGTGGGACATCACAAATGCTGCCACCAAATATGTGCTGTCTTACATTGAACTTGGTTTTGATGTTAGCATGGAGAGGCGCTTCCTGGTTCAGGGAGGCACCTATGTTCTGGCTCCTAGCTCTGATTCTGGCTCATAGATTGTAAGGCTGAAAGGGACCTTAGAAGATCATTGGGTCCAGCCCCCTGCACCAGGCAGGAAAGACAGTTGGGGTCAGGTGACCCCAGCAAGGTGACTGTCCAGTCTCCTCTTGAAGATTTCCAGTGTAGTTGATTGCACCACCTCTGGAGGGAGCTTATTCCACAGTTTTCCTAATGTTGAGCCTGAAATGGATCTTCCAGGAGTTTGTGGCCATTACTCCTGGTTTTCCCCAAGGGTGCCCTGGTGAACAGTTGTTCACCGAGCCCTTGATGTATTCCCCTGATATAGTAGTAAGCTGCTACCAAGCCCCTCTCAGCCTTCTCTTTTTCAGGCTAAAGAGTCGCAGGTCCCTCAGCCTTTCCTCGTATGGCTTGCTGTGCAAGTCTCTGATCATATAAGTGGCTCTTTGGACTCTTTCAAGCTTTCCCACATCCTTGTTGATGTGTGTCACCCAGAACTGGACACAGTACTCCAGCTGCAGTCTCACCAATGCTGAGTAGAGCAGGAGAATCACTTCCCCACTCTACTCGGTTCGATTGATGCATTCCAGAGTATTATTTGCCATGCTGGCTATAGCATCACACTGCCGGCTCATTCTTACTGTGATCTGTTATTACCCCCAGGTCCCTTTCGTTCATAGCGCTTGTCAGTTGGGCGCTGCCAAGCCTGTAGGTCTGTAAGGGGTTGTTCATCCCCCAGATGACCACTTTACATTTCTCAATGTTGAACTTCATCTGGTTCTGACTTGCCCAACTTGCTAGCCTGTCTAGCTCTGCCTGTATCTATAGTGTGACCATGCTTCCCCATAACTTGGTGTCATCCACGAACTTGGCCAGTGAGCTCTTTACCCCCACATCCAAATCACTGATAAAGATGTTGAAAAGTACTGGACCAAGCATGACCCCTGTGGGACACCGCTGGCCACTTCTCACTAGGATGACACAGATTCATTCGTTAGGACTTTCTGGGTCCTACCCTGCAGCCAGCTACGTACCCACCTAAATGTCTTGCAGTTAAGCCCACAATCCTCCAATTTCCTTGCAAGAACATCATGGGATACCAGATCAAAGACTTTTTGAAAATCAGGGTATACAATGTCAACCTCTTCACTCTTATCCAGGTGATGAGTCACCTGATCGTAAAAGAAGATGAGGTTGGTAAGACAAGACCTGATGGAGTTCATCCAGTCCTGCTGATTTATATATGTCTGATTTATGTATTTCTTTAATTGATTACACACCAGTTCTATGGCAATAGTAGGAAGGCAGTCATTCCTGACCTGCCCATTTTGTACCCTATCTTTGGGGGCAGAGATGACAGAAGTGCCACCCTAGCAATCCTGAGTCAGATGTTAAGGTCCAAGGACGAGTGGAAATTGAGATACACCTTTGTGCCTAATGTTTCTCATTGTCTTGTTGTACATATCTTCCATTTCAGGCCTCAGGTGATGTGATTGCCCTTTGGAGGCAGCTAAGAGTCTCCACTGATTGTACAGAAGCAAAATTTTAGACCGTTATTTATTTTTGGTTTTGTTTTTTGTTTTTGTTTCCTTTGTTTTTAATGGCCTTAAATAAATTATGGCACTGATATTTTGCCTTATACTTCATGACCACAGAAATTAACTCATATGAAGAAATCAATTGTCCACTTAGTAAATGCAATCAATCAGTAGGTATATTATGAAGTACAATACAGATTAAAAAAAAAAAAGGTGGCAAAAATTCAACATGTGAATTTAAGGACCATGGAATGAATGTAAGTGCAACAAAGAGGGGAGGGATTTTGAAGGTTCTGTTCTCCACTTCTTATTATGGCAAAGAAGAAAGGAACAAACTATTTAGATAAAGGAGTATCCCGTGTAATTTGAGTAAAATTTAGTGTAAGCTTGAAAACTCACTCAAATATCAGATGATGAATTAAAAACCCCAGCACAATGAAAATTATCTAAAAGACACAGAATTCAATTTTTTTCTAGGATTTTTTTTTTTGCACGTCAGAACAGTTGACTGGAAATTGTCACTAGAACAAGGTATGCAATAGCCAAGGGAGACCAACCAAATTGAAATGCATCCATTGCACTTACCATGTTAGAATCCCAAATAGACAAAAGATGGACCAGTAAATTAAAGAATAAGCTATATAGACCACAACACAATCATTGGAAAACTTAGCTAGAAAAAAATTCTTTTGAAACTTAATAATTAAGTGTTCAGATTCAAGTTGAAGGTATGTGGTTAATTTTTCCATGAGAGAAGCAACAGGAAAAAATATATTTAATTTATTATGTGTTATTTGTGTTGCCATAGTGCTGAGAAGCTCTAGTCATTGATCATGACTCCACTGTGATAGTACTCTGTCCAGGCAGTTCCTACCCCAGTAAGATTACAGACTAAGAGTAAGACAACAGAGAGAGAGGGGCAGTAGCATATAAGACAATATTGGTCAGAATGATAGGCAATGGGGTCACTACACCATCAGTCTTAACAAATGTCAGTTTTTTTATAGTTGTCACTGAGAAGTTGTGAAGCAAGTAGTCAGCCAGGCAGAATCCATAGATACCTACAATGATGTAGCAATTCTAACTTCAAACATAAGGTGCACCTCATCCCTGCCTTCTGCCTCACTTCAGACTAATGGCTAACTACCTCTGTCTCCAAATGGTAATGCTATTTTGGAGAAGAGAGAGGAAATTTTGTATATATTATACATGCAAATCTGCACTCTAAAATTATTCGAAGTGTTTGCTGTGTTTGTTTTAAGATGCATGTCTGTTTATACTCTACAGTTTCAAATAATAGTTTTCAGTATCAAATATATCTTTGCATATCTTTGAACATCTTCATTTTTTAAAGCTAAAACAAGTTTAGTTGAACAGTGTAATAATGGAAGTTTTGGCTAATGTTTATTTTTAAACATTGGTAAAGCAGTCAGTCTTTTGTTTGACAGACTTAATCTCTTATTCACAGTATAAGTGTGAGCCCTTAAGTGTTACAAACTTTTGTTGTAGAACATGAAATAATTGAAAATGCTCCTAGGCATATGGGCAGCCAACCAGACTACCGAAGTGGCTGTAACTCACAGACAGATACTAAATTTGAATTAAAATTGCATGAGCACATTAAAATCTATATACTTCCCTGAGGCAGCCTCAGGCTATGTTCAGTTTTTGTATTTTATTTACTAGTAGTGCCCTTGGATACTGGTGAAATATCTGGCAAAATAAGTTGCAGACAAGTGTTTACATCTATTGAATGAAGACTGATTCATGCTTGAAAATTATGCACATGAACTAAAATACATTAGCAAATTTAATGCCTGTGAAAGCTGTTGGGTTGGTAGTCTTGGAGATTCAGACTACAGGTGCAGTACTGGTAACAGCAGTGTCCTTTCAAAATGCCTCATCATCTGAAAATACAATCTTTAGTCTTCTGTACACTCACTTAATTGGAATGAGTTTAGGCCAGAACTTTGCTATGTGCTAGAGGCTGATACCCTATCAGTTTCTTAATTAAAGTTATCCAGACTACTCAGACTCTCCATATTACTTCTTAAAGGTTATGTGTCTCTAAGAGACTTTCAAGAATAGGGCTGTTCAACTTCTTAGTAGCCAAAAGCTGCATGAGCGGGGGCAGTATGCTGCGGGGGCCACAGCCCCTCTGTACCTCCCCAGCTACAAGTTCCCCCAGCATCACATGGGGGGGCAGCTCATACCTACCATGCATGTGGTGCAGGCACCCCTTTGTCCCCACCACTGCAGCATGCAGGCAGTCAGGTGGCCTATTGCTGTTCCAGGCTTCATAGATTTCATAGACATTGGGGATGGAAGGGACCTCATAAGATCATCAGGTCCAGTCCCCTGTCCAAAGGGCAGGAAGTCAACTAGGATCAAAGGATCCTAGCAAGATAAGCATCCAAATGTTTCTTAAAAGTATCCAGAGTAGGTGCTTGCACCACCTCTGGGGGGAGTCTGTTCCAGGCCTTGGGGTTTCAGACAGTAAAGAAGTTTTTCCTTATGTCCAGGCAAAAACAGGAGTCTTGCAGGAGTTTGTGACCGTTGGACCTTGTCGTCCCTTGGGATGCTCTGGTGAACAGGTGTTCCCCCAGATCCTGATGCACACCCCTTATGTACTTATAGGCAGCTACCAAGTCACCCCTGAACCTGCACTTCTCCAGGCTGACTAGTCCCATAGCTCGCAGTCTCTCTTCGTAAGGCCTGTTCTCTTGCCCTTTGATCATGTGCGTGGCTCTCCTCTGGACTCTTTCAAGCTTCTCCACGTCCTTCCTGAATTGTGGAACCCAGAATTGGATGCAGTACTCCGGCTGCGGCCTCACCAAAGCCGAGTACAGCAGGAGGATGACATCCTGGGTCTTGCTTGAGATGCATCAATAGATGCAAACCAGAGTTTTGTTTGCTTTACCACCTGCGGCATCGCATTCATGCCTCATATTCATCTTGTGGTCAATCATGACCCCCAAGTCTCTTTCGGGTATGGTGCTAGCAAATGTAGCATTGCTGAGCCTATAAGTGTGATGTGGGTCCCTCCCCACACTGAGGTGGAGCACCTTGCATTTCTCCAGGTGGCTCCCCCCGCTCACCTCTTTGATTGTGGTCTCCCTTGGCATTGCAGGCTGCACTGCCCGGCACTACCCTGCCCCACGCTCTGGACCAGGGGCAGGAAGTGAAAGCCAGAGAAAGAGAGATAAGCTAGGGACTCCAGCTGCAGCAGCTACCAGAACAATGAAAGGACTGGTGGCCAGAGAGAGCCTGGGGGTCACAGGCTAACCCCAGTTGAACAGCCCTGTTCTTGGAGAATCTGCTATTATAGATAACGTAACAAAATGTATTTCAAATATATTTCAAATGTGTCATGGCAAAAGGCATATTTCAGAGGAAAAATGGAAGGGAATTAGGATGTTTTCAGTATTAAATCCTACAAGTGACATAAATTGCTTTAAGGCAAAGATTACAGATATACTTTCCTATTCCCTGTGTGATACTTTTTTAAGTTCCTTGTTCTTTCTCCTATAAGTTGGCTTGGACACTGTAGGGTCATCAAGTTATACTTCCAACAGTCAGAGCTGACTAAAAATTCCCTTTTTATGTAGGTAACTGTGCTTCTTACAATGTGATTCATTCTGAATTATAGAGAGGGAGAAGGGTTCAATACAATGGAACCCCATTTTTTCGAAGTCTAATTGTATTATACAAGATAGAGGCATTTTTATGAAATAGTATATCAGTTGCTTGTTGTAATGTAAACAGTTGTCCAGTGAAATAAACAACACCGCCAATTCATTTCTTATAGGCCACTCAACAGTCTATAAATGATAATGTCTTTCATTCATTAATAAAGTAAGATAGATTTCAACCAGTGATGTAGAAGTGGAAGCTTCTGCATTTCAGTACTCATCCCCCAAGCTACTTAATTCCCCATATATAGGATTGTCATATTTCTGAGTCATACTAGTAGCTTGAGCTAAGTTGCAACACCAGCATTAGTCATTCACAGAGATGCGTGTGCATATGAATGAATGAAAAGAATATACATGTAATAAGTGAATAAGAAATCCAATCACCTACCAGAAACACTGAATTGTTAATCATGAATGGCTTCCCGTGTGCAAACATATCTGTAATTTGATGGGTGTTTCCCCAACAGTGCCAATCACAAATATGTTATTCTTTATGTATTTTTATATACTCTTTTTTCCAGTTTATTGTAACATGTTATACAGCTATATGCAAAATTTACTTTACCAGAGCTGCATAACTGAAAGTTTCTAAAGCTAAAATGCTGGAAAATTATAACTGCTTTATAAGAGCAAACTATAGGCAATTCAATCTAATTTTTTTCATAAACTGTCCAGGCATGTGGTTTTTGTTTCTTTTTTGTTTGTCTGTTTTTTTACAAGAGAACTTTTCATTATTATTTTTAAAGAAGCTTTAAAGCTTTAAATTAAGTTGCTTTGGATTCATTTTTATATCTTTGGCACAATTTTCAAAACCAAATTCTGAAAATATGCTTGTATGTTTTCATTATTGAAACCTTATATTTGTGAATATAAACTAGGGACTTAGATAATTCAGCAGCAGCAACAATCCCTCATAGTCAAAGATGACTATGTTCCATGGTTGCCTTATCTGTAGGTCCAAAGACGGCTGAAAAGGCCAATCCAAGATCAACAGGTTCTGTTGCAACTCAGGCACATGTTTCCATGTGGGGTGGGTGGCTCTGGATACTTGGTTCAGTTTGTGACATGCTCTTCTTGCTGCTCCTGCTTTTTTGTCTCCTGTTGTCATTGCAAGGTTTAAAAGTACTGATATCCTTGCAGCAGACTCTTCCTCAGTTTGGGGCTATCCTGAGCAATAGTCTCCCAGGCATTGATGTTGCATTTTTTCAAGTTGACCTTGAGGACATACTTGAAGCACTTCCTCTGCTCTCCTCTTCAGCATATGCCTTCACTAAGCTGGGAGAATAAAACTTGCTTTGGGAGTCAGGAGTCAGACATCCAGATGATGTGGCCAGCCAAGTGAAATTGATGTCAGATGATCGTCACCTCAGTGCTCATGGTGTTTGCTTGTGAAAGAATGCTAATGTTGGTGTGTCTGTTTTCCCACTGGATTTGAAGTATCTTCTGCAGGCAGCATTGATAGTATTTCTCCAGTGACTTGAGGTGTCTCCTGTACTTTGCCCACATCTCAGCTCCATACATTAAAGTGGGGATCACGACTGCTTGATAAACCATGAACTTGGTTTCAAATCTGATGTCACAGTCTTGGAACACCTGTTTCCTCAGGCGTCTGAAGGCTGCAGTTGCACATCTGAGGCAATGTTGGATTTCTTCATCTATGTCAGACTTCAGAAATACTAAATGTTCTCCAGAGACAGGTCCGACTGTGGAAATTACAGAGCGATTGCTTTGCTGTCCATCACAGGAAAGATCATTGTGAGAACCCTCCTGAACCATATCCTTTCACTTGCTGAAGAGCTCCTCCTGGTATCTCAGTGTGGGTTTAGGGCATCAAGAGGCACAATTGACATGATCTTCACTGCTCACCAGCTACAGAAAAAATGTCAGGAAAAATACTGCAGATCTGAATTACCAGAGCTGGGGACTTCTCATTAAGAGTTTGTTGATGGAGGACCTTAGTTTTCTGAGTGTTAAGTAAGTATCAGTCCCATTTTCTTGTATGCCAATGATTGCCTGAATATCTGCTTCTGAGGGAGCACATGCATCATCAGCATACTGGAACTCGATGATTGAGGTTGGGGTAGTCTTGGTCTCAGAGTGGGCTGAGATTAAACAGTTTACCATCCATTCAGTAGTTTAGCTCCATTCCAACTGGAAGCTTGTTGGTGGTCATTATCACAAAGCAAGATCCGCAGGGGTGGCCATGATGCTCCTGGCAGCTCTGTGACTATGCACACTTTGCCCTAAGGGCACCCTCTTATCTCTCCTGCCACGTCTTTGATGGAAAAATAACTCAGGAGGCTGCCCACGAGCCTTTGCTTAGTCCTGGTTCACTGAACCATACTCAGGCTTTCTGATCTGTAGGCCCTTTGCCAGGCCTCTCTTCAGTACAGTGCTGCACAAGACACCTCAGGCCTTGTGGGCCAATTGCATGGTTCCAACCAACCCTTTACCATGCCCCATGCCTCGCAGGTGTTACATTGCTGTCATGCTCTGCTGGGGCCTTGGCCTACTTGGACTCTGCCCTTTGATATAGCTAGGCCTTCTAGCCTAGACCCACTGTGTTGGGCCCAGCTTTGAGGCACTAGCCCACAAACTTCTTTTATTACTGGGCCTCTGGTCCTTGCAGCTTGTGCCCCTGTGGCACTGGGCTCTTGGCCCCTTGCAGCTCATGTCTCTCTGGCACTGGGCTCTCTGCAGTCCCTGAGACTACACCCCTCTGGTGCTAGGGCTCTACACAATCGTGTGCCCCCAGTGAGGCTTCCTCCTCCTCTATTAGCCTCTTCCCGGTCCACCAGTGCAGACAATAACGCAAACCTACGCCCCTGGGCTACTACATAACATTAATAATAAAGGCAGCACTCTGCCCCTTTTAAGAGGGACAACTCTTCCCCCGCTTAGAATACCAGCCCCTTTTATCTCTGGGCACCTTGTGAGCAAGGTTCCCTCTAAGGTACGTGTGTGCATGGCTGTGCACAAGTGAAAGTCTGGCTGTGCACAAACTTTTTTAGGCCACGCACCCACTGGGATACGAGCTGGGCTGTGGTGTGGGACACTTACAGAAGGTAAGCTCCTCCCCAAGGCGAGGTGGAGGCAGGAGCCTGGCACGGGCTCCGCCAGCTCCAGGGAACTGCTCCACTCCCCTGCTTCACCTTGGCATCAGGGCCAGGGACTGGACCACTTCCCCGGAGCCAGCAGAGCCCGTGGAGCAGT
>NW_005842026.1:2180889-2183923 GCF_000455745.1 Alligator sinensis | reverse complement strand
CCGTCCCCAAAGCCCCTTGGCGTAAAAGCCCCCAGCCCCAAAGCCCCCCGGCCCCTAGCCCCCAGGTCCCAGCTCCTGCTGCCTGCCCTGGGTAAGGAGCTTACCTTCAGTAAGTGTCCAACGCCACACCGAAGCGGCACGCTCATGGACCGCTACTTCTTAGAGGGAACATTACTTGTGACCCCCTAAAGTCTTACTGTGTTTGGAGGTAGCAAAGCAGACAGCCAGATGCATGGGGCTGGTCTCTTGTGCAGGAGCTCCTCCTCCTGGCAGTTGCCAAAGAGAGTGTGACCCCCAGGCAGCCTCAGCCCTAAGCTTATATGTGCCCTGGGCTCTGACTCCTTCCAGTCAGCTGACCACCTGCAGGTGCCGGCTAATTAATTTGTTAGCCTGTTACTCAGGCAGCCTGTAGCTGTGGGGCTCTGTGTAGCCTGCCAGGCTTCTTTGCTAAGCTGTTTATGCTCTTAAAGGCGCAGGCACCCCTAGGTGCCCTGCAACAGTCAGATGTAGCATCATGGTAAGGGCTGGAGGGATTCCGAGATCATCTCTGACTGGGTGGCATGGAATTGAGAATGCTCTCATCAACAACACAGTCTCAATTGAGAAGGTCTTCAAAATGCTTCTTCCAACAGGCAACAATGGCTCCTCTTTCCTTGATCAGGTTTCCTCCATCCTTAGGTCTCAAAGGGGTTGGTCCCTGAGTGCTAGACCATAGATGGCTTTGGTGACACTAAAGAAACTGTGCATATCATGGATGTCAGCAAGATACTGAATCTCCTTCACCTTGTATTCCCACCATCAGTTCTTCATACCACAGGTTCTTCTTTGAGCTTCTGCCTTGGCTTGGTGATTCAAATTATTTTGCTTGGAGTTGATATCTTTCTGGCAAGCACAAAAGGCCTTGTGCAGTCACCAGTGACAGTGGGCTTGAAGGCACTCCAAGCTCTGCTGACATACTCGCATTGTTGTTGATTGGAATTCACCAATTTATCATTGAGGCACTTGTGGAAGAGGACTATTCAAGTTCATCTGTACCAAAGCACGTGCTTGCCAATCATCTGCACATGCAGAACTTGCAGGCAGAATTCCAGATATTCACTTTGAAGCTAGCATGAAAAATGGGAAATCCTTAATAGATCTGTAAAGGCACGTGTAAATAAATAGGAATTCCTGTAGATAAGAGATATGCAACATTTTCCAGTAGCAGGCTGGAATGACCCAGTTGGAGTTAAAGACAGATCATGCTAGGCCCCAGCCAGTACCACTTCTTCCTGTTGTCATTTCTGTTGCCCAGCAAGCAGCGAGAACTATATAAAGGGACAGTAAGGAATAATGCTCAGTCCTGCAACAGAATATATAGCTGCAATCCTTCACATACCTGTACTTTATATATTTTGTTGGTAACTCAAAAAAGAAACAACGGTCATTGTAATCAGGTAACCGTGCCACAATCTTTCCTTGGAATCTCACCAAGTTCATCCCCCCAAGGTGCTGTGCCTCAGACCTTTACCTCACCTAGGGTGGAATTATACAATTTGGCAGAAGGTACCATAGATTTACACTTACTTGACTAAGCAAATAAGATATATATAGAGAATAAGCTTTTATGAATTCAAGTTGACTTCATCAGATGCTTTAAAAATGGCTAACTATCTCATATACAATTTGCCCATACTAAAACCAAGGCATAGAGCATCAATCATAACTACTTCAATAAAATACTTCAGAAACAACGTAATCAAAACCCAACCATTATTTGCTTTAAGTTATAGAGAACCAAAGTATGTAACAGAGAACCAAAGTATGTAACAGAAAAAGCATTTATTTCAAGTTAACATCTCTGTGCATAGTTATACATCTGTGAGTTGTGGAGGAACTGATTGCATTGCTTTGCTGTTCGCTTTAGCTGTCTATGTCATTGGGAGCCAACCTTTTTGGCAAATTAACACCACACCTTCCACAAGTGCTGCTACTCCCGCCTTCCCCTGCTTAATCTGTGGCTCTGCTTTCTGCTCCCTGCCCTGTGCTCCCTACCTAATCTGCTGCTCTACTTTCTGTTCCCTCCCTAATCTGCTGCATGCCATGGAGACTGCCCATGTCTCTTGTGGTGCACATGCCATAGGTTGGCCCCCTTGGTCTTTGTTTTAGTTTTTCAAGCCTGGTCATTTTTCAGTGACACAATCTAGATCTCCTTCCTTAACACACTCAAGCCCTCTCACACCTTCTTTGAGCTTGTGCGTCTCTCTCTCAATCATAGGCTCAGCCTTGGGAAGGATACTCTATTCTAACCTGGATGGAGCCAGCCATTGTTATCTTAACTCCCTTGAACCTTTGAAGCTGTGTACCTAGGCTGACTTATCTGTCCCATTGTTACACCTTTCCTGCTCAATTCTTTAACACTCTGCTTATAGCTTCTTTTAATTGAATGCTTATCTCTTCATGCAGGCAGCAATACAAATTGAGCAGGGAACATAATGTCCATAAAAGAATGACCCAGCTAACTACCTCCACTGTTTACCCATAAAAGGTAATACAGAAGTCATCTTCCCAACTCAGCATATGTTTCAGGGCAGGATTTCTCCCTGGGTTAGGCTGTCACTAAGATGTCTCTTGAGATTCTCCTCCTCTTTACCTAATTGTCTATTTCGCAGGGAACCTAAAATTCATACTGTGCTGGGTGAAGTTGAAAAACTGCACTTACCACAACAATTCAGCAGAATTTCATCAGCTGCATGTAGAGTTCTAACAGGTGAATAAGCAAAAGAGATCTGCTATTCTGAATAAGGAGTTTTCATACATTGGTGACATGTAGGAGGTGCATGCGGGTGCACGTACACCCCTTGAAATTGGCAGTGCATCCCCTGCGATTGGCCACCGCCGCTGCTACCTGCAGGCAGTCGCTGTTCTCCACCCCCATTGCTCATCAACCTCATGACTCTCTAAAGCAGTTAGTCTCTAAGGTGCCACCCTGTTTTACCTTATTCCTGTCTTCAGACTAACATTTACTAGCTACCTCTCTGTAAAAGGTGTAGTA